>NW_021604594.1:12472238-12516012 GCF_004785775.1 Grammomys surdaster
CCCCTCCCTCTCTCCTGCCTGTGGATCAGGATATAGAACTCTCAAGCTACCTCTCCAGCACCATGTCAGCCTGCATGCCACCATGCTTCCCTCCATGACGACAAAGGACTCTACTTCTGAACTATAAGTAAGTCCCAATTACTGCTGTGGTCATGTTGTTTTCATAGCAACAGAACACTGACTAAGACATCCAGTTTCCAGCTGGTCCTTGAGAAATCTATGTACTAAAACCCTGGCTATTTCTATTGTTGTGAATTCTTATGCTTAGTTCAAATCTCTACCTCTTTGCAGAAACCCCTTCCAGATGAACCCTATCCTAACTGCACTAATACTACAATCTCCATCACCCCCACCAGCATTCCTTTCTCTTACTGGGTGTTACTTTAATTTTTTAAATCTTATTTTTAATGATGATTCTTAAACTCTTTAACCTCCCTTTTAGCCCACCACCTTTTTTAGTGGGAAAGAAAGAATATGGGGGAAGTAGACCTGTTTAGAAAGGTTTTTTAGAGTAACTCCCATCTCTGTTTGGTAATTGTCAGTTCAGTTCACAGGTCAGCAGCTCGATCCACTTGCAAACACATTACAGATACACCAATAGTCTAGTTCAGTAGAGTCGGGATAACAAACAGGAATCAGTAGCGGTGGCACTACCTAACAGAGACAGCCAGACTTCAGAGTCAGCAGAAAGGACCAAGGCCAACAGGAATGCCAGGAGAACTTCTCAGCTGTGCCTCTCTCAGGGAATCAAAGATCAGCAAAGATGTGTTTTGTTTTGATTCTTCCATAAAGCATATAGTGTTTAACATAAATAGTCATTTATAGTGTCATTACGCTTATTGACCATTATCTATTTTTCTCTGTGAGGAAAATAAGCTCTCTGAAAGCAAGGGCCTCTTTCTTTGTGCAGTGATAAATCCGAAGGACTTGGAAGATGTCTCCCATGCATAAAATAAGTATAGACTATATGTAGGAATTCATCTCATTGAAGAAATGCATCAATCAAAGAATATACGGAAATTCTGTTCATGACTTAAAAATTATAAATAAAAAATAAGAATAACTCAAGTATAATTGCATTGTAAATAAAATTAAAAGCTGTAGAACCAAGATCAATGACCCAAATGTTGAACCTGTTGAAATTCATATATTTAACTCTGAGGAGAGAGAAGTACTCGGGGAGCAAAATACACATGCTCGCGTTATGCACACGGCCCTATTAAACTCAGCTACCGGGGTTGTAAATCCAAAGGATTAGAAGCAAGCTGTTCTTTGTGTACAATAGAAAACAGGACAGAAACTTAAAGGGCAGCAAGCAAGGAGCAGCAGCCTTTGGGCAGCACAAAGGACAGACACAAAATGTAAGTAGGCGAACTAAAAATAAGAATAAATCGTTGAGAGTCATGATAGTATCTCACAAGATACTGATTTATAGTCAAGAGAGTAGATGATAGCTGAGATACTGAGCAAGAAGTAGTAAGAGAAAAATAATATTCCATACATTTTGGGAAAAGTCATAGAAATATCATTTAAGTATTTCTACTAGAATCATTACGTGACGCTAAATGTTGATGATTTAGGAGATAAATTTTTTGAAATTAACTTCTGTATATTGTAACTAAAGACTGCAGATAACCACATCATTAGGCCTCCAGGTACCTGCACGTATAAAATAATCTCATGCTCCAAAGGGGAGCACATTCTGAAAAACTTTCACAATTTGGGGTTTCAGAACTCTACATCTGAGTTTTTTGTGATGTAGAAGCATAAAAACTCTTACCTAGCCGGGCGGTGGTGGTGCACACCTTTAATCCCAGCACTTGGGAGGCAGAGGCAGGTGGATTTCTGAGTTCGAGGCCAGCCTGGTCTACAGAGTGAGTTCCGAGACAGCCAGGGCTACACAGAGAAACCCTGTCTCAAAAAACCAAAACAAACAAACAAACAAACAAACAAACAACTCTTACCCAGCTGAACCGCCTATAAAGGTGTGTCTAAGAGGGTGCATCAGCGGTGGGCACAGGGTTGTGTCAGGAGGTACCAAACAACATCCACAAGGTGAGACTTGGAAGGGCTACCGGCTCCTCCTGTGCCTTGCCTTGATTGTCTTTGAGTTAAGGGTTGCACGTCTACAGGGATTCTTTATTAGAAATGCAATTATTTCTGATAGAGATGGCACGTTAAACTCCTCAACACGTTCACTCAGATTGCTTTGTTAATGGTTAGGACATTTAGAACAATGGGGTTCTAAACAGACAGATGCAAGATAGGCTGGTCCTGCCCTCTTCAGCCCACTCCAGAGGTGAGTCCCAGGGTGTCTGTAGAGAGAATCTCTTGTGTACTATGTGGAAGCATCACCTGTCAATAAAAATCTGGTGGCCAATAAGCTAAGGAAGGATTAGAAAGTTGGACATCTGGCAGAAAGAGAGGAACTCTCTGGGATAGAGTCAGACCCAGGAAGATTCCCACCCCGAACCCCTGGACTTAGAGGAAGATGGACATATGAAACTGAGGAGAGTTTAAGTAGCCTTGTGGCAGACACAGAATAATATAAATGGGATAAATAAATCACAAACTAGTGGGAACAAGCTTAACTTATGTCCATAAGCATCGTAAATAAAAATAAGTCTCCATGTCCCTATTCAGAAGCTGGGGCGGGCTTAGTAAAAACCCAAACAGTTATAAATGGTGGTCAGTGTGAGGCTATTAGAACTCAGGCTGAGAGCCTGAGAAAAAGCCCTTGGCTACAGATGTCTGCTTTGTTTTTCTTAGTAGAGAAGTTGGTCAACAAGAGAGGTAGAAGACAGACGGAAATGTCAACCCAAGGCGTCTAAGCAGGAAGGGAGACTGGAAACAACCAGCGAGGGACATCTGAATACAGCAAACATTTGAAATGGCTCCTACAGGGCTACTGGAACTCAGCCATGTGGAAAGATAATTGTGAAGGCTAAGACTTGGCATAGACTGTCATTCTGCCAACCACGGTATTCGTGGTATCCCAAAGGGATATAAAAAGGGAGAAAAAAGCTCAATCCATATGACCCATATGATTTCAGCCAATAAAAAACATATTTATAAAAACTAAGCTGGGGGGTTGGAGAGATGGCTCCGTGTTTAGGACCACTGTCTGTTCTTCCAGAGGTCGTGAGTTCAATTCCCAGCAACCACCTATAATGAGTTCTATAATGCCCAATTCTGGCATGCAAGCATACATGCAGACAGTGCACTCATATACATTAAATAAACACAATTTTAAAAAAATTAAGCTGTGTGTGGTGATGCACGCCTTTAATCCCAGCACTCAGGAAGCAGAGGCAGGCAGATCCCTGAGTTCAAGACCAGCCTGGTCTACAAAGGGAGTTCCAGGATGGATGGGGCTACACAGAGAAAAACCCTGTCTCAAAACAAAACAAAACAAAACCTATAAAATATATATCTATGGACATCTCAGTCCTGCCCCTAGAGGCTCTGCAGATGTGGTGCTGTGTCACATGTGCATCGGGAGGAGGCAGAAAGGAGAGAGGCTGTGCCTGTGCTCAGTGTTCTGACCTGTGAACATCTGAATGATGAGTATTCCCTGAAAAAAAGCAAGCCTGAGACAACCACCAGTCCAGCACCAGGATGTCTGGACAAGGAGCTAGTCTGAGACGACCACCAGTCTGATGCTTCACAAGCCTTGATGGGCTCCCAAGGTGGGAGTGAGCTGGAGACTAGAAGAGCCCTTCCAGGGACCACGGGCCCTGGGCAAGAATGAGCCTGAGACAGATGACCCTCACATGGGGCCACTTGGGCAGGCCCAGAGGGGGCTCAGAGGAGTGCGAGTCAGAGACAACCACCAGACTAGCACCATGGGGCCCAGACAGGTGTCTAGCCTGAGGTGACCACCAGTCCCATGCCACACAGGCTGAGGTGGACAGAGACCCTGCCTGGAGCCATAATGCAGAAGCATAATGCCCACCCCTCACCTGGGCATCCTAGGAGAGCTGGTCCTGGCGGTATGAAGCAGGAGAGTTGACCCCACCACTAGCCAGCTACAGTACCTGAGAGCAGCCCCACACACCGCAGGAGTTGATGGTGAGCCAGCCTGAGGAGAGCTGGCTCTGATACTCATCTTCCTAGTGATGGCATAGATGAAGAAGAGATAATTTTCCTCCCCCTCCCCCTTCCCCATTACCATCTGTGGCAGATGGGAGATCTGGCTGACCCTCACCTGCTGCTGCAGTCAGGAGAGTGGGCCCTGTTTCTTGCCTGGGTATCACAGTAGATCTGACCCTGGTTGCAGGGGTATGGGTGAGCCGGCCCCGAGGGTGTGAACATGGGAGAGCAGGAGGGCTGACCAGCTCAGATAGCTCTTGGGTTCAGGTCTAGGGTATTGAATTGGCCCATCTCAACATCTACCCCTTCACTAGTCCTACTGATCTAAAACTTCAGGATCTCCATGACACAGGCAACAACAGGATATCCAAGAGGAATCACAGGGACGTTTCAGTGTTGACAAAGCAGTAGAAGCCAGAGGCCTTGCGTACCAGACTAGAGTCATTACAATGAGCATTTGTGAGCAAAATACGTGAACAAAAGAGCTCACCGTGGGACACCTGTGACACACTACAGCTTCCACAATGAGACTTCTTTTCCTCTGTTGCAGGAAAGGTTGCAAGGGTAGAGGATGGGTGTGAGGGGAGAGGGAGATGAGTGGGATTGAGTTCATGATGTGAAATCCGCAAAGAATCAATAAAAAGTTAACCAAAAAAAAAAGCAAAACAAAACAAAGGCAATCACCTCGGAAATGAACATCCTGTAAGTGCTGGGGGATGGTTTTGTGCACTGGGTATTCAATTGCTGATTTCTGTACCAGGAGCTCTGGTTGCAGTCTGGACTTGAGACTGTCATTATTATGAAGCATTTCCTGATTCAATATTTTGTAAAACATTGTTCTCCATTTTCTTCTGATTAGTCAACAAAGAGCTGATAAGCCTATAGCTGGGCAGGAGAGAATAAAGCAGGACATCGGTGCCCTGAGAGGGAAAGAGAGGGTCTCAGGTGGGCCAGGGAGTCACTATGAGGTGACTGAAGAAGTGCCAGAGAGAAACCAAGGTAACAGGTAATGCCCTGTGGCTGTGAAGCAGCCCAGGCGAGCATAGTCGGGTTAGAATAGACGAGTATCTGTCAGCTATAGTGCCTGGAGCTGATCAATAAATATAAAGGTCTCCATGCCATTATTTGGGAACAAGGGCAGGTGTAGAGAACCCCAGTACTTTTACATGTAGGTGTTCTATAATGTTCATTTAAAGGTCATGAAATCACTGAGTCTGGGTTAAAACGTGGTAAAAACATACTCAGACCAAAGACACTGCAGAAATTGCAATAAAACCTATAACCAGCTATCGCTGGTTGATAAAGTTTCAACAATTTCTTTATTTGGCCCCAATTAAAGGATAGTTTCAATTATAGCCTGTAACTTTTCAAAGCCAGTGTTTTTTTTTCCCTATCTGGGAAGGATAAAGATGTTATTACATATTTCATGGTAATAATATCAGAAACAAGATAAGAGAGAGAGGGGTACTGTACAGTCCTGTGCCCCCCAGACTCCCAACCCAAGGGAGGAGGTGGAGGAGATGGTAACTGGGTCACTGGTAAGCATTTCCATGGTACTGTTGTCCTAGCTACATTTCCTATATCTAAAAACACGGGTTTTAAAAAACTTTACAAAGTTTTCCTCTTCTATAATTCCCTGTTTGCCAATCTTTAACATTTTCAGATATCCTTTTAATTCCTTCAGGATTAGTGCCTTGAGATAAACTCGCATAAGGGAAGTCTCCCCTGTGTAATGATGTAAATAAACAGACACAGCGTGTGGAATCAGCCACATGTGCTGTCGGTCCTGACCAAAAAGAACTAGATCTAAACACTACTTTTCTATTCATAGGGGAATTTTTGTGGGAGAACTTTTGTGGCAGATTGAAAACCAATAGTATGTAAACAAATACCATAAAATCAAGTTCAGCTACACTGAAAAAAAAAAAAAAAACAAAGAAAACCTCGTTTTTAGGCAATTGCTTCACATTCTTGTTATTTTTTCACTGCCGCTGTTAACTCTCTTCTCAATGATGCCTGTATGCATCCCCTAAGAATGATGACTAATATATTTGTGTATTTAACTTATTTAGATTTTATTATCTTTTAGGTAACCAAAACAACAGCAGAGTTAACTAGCCCCCACTTCCGAGTCCTACAGACTTAACCGAGGCATGGTTTTCTTCCCCACTTCTCCTGAGGCTGGAACTTCTGATAAGAGCAACAAACCATATTTATTAGTCCTCTAAACCCACAAGGGGTTAAAAATTAAATTTACTTTGACATCCAGAACCTGTTGAATGTTGAATTCTAAAATGCGCCTCTGAAGTTAAGATAAATATCCAACCACACACTGAGAAGGTAGGAAGTGAAGCGGTGGAGATAGCATCAGATTCAATTGAGGGGAAGATAATGTGTATTCGAAAGCGTATGATACAGTGCAGCTACAGCAGCAGCAGATGAGCAGGCGAGGGAGCAAGCACAGGAACATCGCTCTCTCCACACTGAGCCAGTGGGGCTCCCAGCCTGGCTGGGCTGGCAGACCTGTTTTATGCATACAGCTGTCGTCTGTAATGGCACCCTGTTGTAGAAAGAGAGGACTCCCTGTCTGTGCTCTAATAATCCGGATATTCACACGGGATTCCTGATGTGAGTTTTTAAAGTACTTTAGACAAAGAAAATATAAAGGCAGGTCAGAAGCCAGATAATCCCAGCTCCACAACTTGGGTCATCAAATACCATCAGGAAGTCCAGTGTAGGCAGTTACCCTAACATTATCATGAAAGACTCTCTATTCTCAAGTGGGCTTCAAGAAAGTAAAACATATTGCTGAATCATGATGAAGAAACCATGTTATGAACCCAACACACACACACACGCACAAATGTTCTGAAAGGGCCAATGATAGTGACAGAAAAAAATGTTCAAGCCAGCAAACAAATCCTTCACACAGGAAACTGGCAGGATTTCTGGGCCATTTCCTTCTAGGACTTCAGACTAAGTGGCTCCGCACAGGCACTAAGTTCAACCCTGATAAAACTAAGCCAGGTGAACACAAAAACAAAAGCCATCCTTTGAGTAGAGCAAGGACAGGGTTTGGCCTCATAGCCAAGGTCAAGACATGCTCACACCCCTGCCTCTTCTGATCTGAATGATGCTCAGTCTTTCTTTTTCCTGAGAAAAATAATTATTATATTGGAAAACTAAGCATGGTGGTAGGGTGCTCTCCTATAATCCCAGCATTCAGGAGGCTGAGACGGGGTGGACTTCAGATCCTGATTAAAGCCATAAAGGGAAAAGGCAGGAGAGAGGAGTGGGGCAAAGAAGGAAAGAGGGAGAAAGGCAAGGGTTAAAAACTAAAATGAGTTGTATATTTTGTGTATCTTTAAATTTTTTTAATTGCATGAGTATTTTTCTTGCATGTATGTATGCATATTATATGCAGACCTAGTGCATATGGAGGTCAAAAGAAAGCTTCAGACTTCCCTAAAACTGGAGCTATGGGTGGTTTTGAGTCACAATGTAGATGCCAGTAACCAAATTCAGGTCCCCTGTCATAGTGTTCTATTGCTGTGAGGAGACACCATGACCAAGGCAGCTCTTATAAAAGAAAGCATTTAATTGGAGGCTTGCTGACAATTTTAGAGGGTTCACCCGTGATCATCTTGGCAGGTAGGCAGCAGACTGGCATGGTGCCAGAGCAGTACCTGAGGACTTCACATCCTAATCAGCAGGCTTCAAGCAGAGAGAGAGAGAGAGAGAGAGAGAGAGAGAGAGAGAGAGAGAGAGAGGCTTGACATGGGCTTTTAAAATCCCAAAGCCCACTCCCAGTAATACATCTTCTCCAACAAGGCCACACCTCCTAATCCTTCTCAGAGAGGTCCACTTGGGAACCAAGCATTCAAACACATGAGCCTGTGGAGCCGTTCTCACTAAAACCATCACATCCTCTGTGAGATCAAAAAGTGCTCTCAACCCCTGAGCCATCTCTCTAGTCTTATTTTTTTTAATATGTCTTTGGATAAATAGTATTTAAAAAATAATCCAAGGCTGGTTAAATGGCTCAATTGGCAAAAGCACTTGTCACCAAGCCTGATGACCTGAGTTTAATCCCCTGTGCCCACAAGGTAAGAGAGAATTTATTCCCATCATTGTCCTCTGATCCCCACTCATGGGCTATGGCATACATATGCACCACACACACACACACACATACACAAACACACACACACACACACACATATACACACATAACACACTCACACAATAAATAAACAAGTGCAATTTTTAAAAGATAATCAAGGATTATAAAAGCCTTCATTCATCCATTTTATAAAATTACTATCATCTATTACAGCAACAAAAGTAGTTGAAGTATGGATATTTGTTTTCAAAGTCAGATCTTGTCACCAAACCAAAGGATGCTACCATATTTATTCAGCCTGTACCTTCACCATGGGCACCCATCCAACTCTGCTCTCTGAAATGCCTCATCCACCCATTTGGGTACAGCATAGATTTAATTCAACTCAAGTAACTCACAGTTCATTCAAGGTTTCGTATAAAACATTACGTCAGTAGAAGGACCTCTCTAGCCATCTGCTTTCAAATAACAATGCCTCTAGGTCTCCTCTCTCGTCCCCATTACTTTCCATCATGGCTCTTGTCACTGATGGGCATGGCAGTATAGATGTTGGCTCTTGTATGTCCCCGCTCTGTAACCCCATGGCACTTCTCCAGGTAACTTGCCCCTGTTCTCTACAGTATTCCATGCTAGCCGGAAGAGGATCCAGCACAGCATCAGGTACTCAGTCATGAGAGCATCTGGCATGTAGAGATCAAAGTGTATATAGTCAGAGTGGATAAATGGATGAGTGGAAAGTGGAAGGAAAACACTAAGTTTGATCTTTTCCTACACCGCCTTTGGTCTGGGGAAGGTGGAAGCTGGCATGAAGCAGGGAGAAGGGGGCAAGCAGAGGGGTGAGAAAAGACTGGCAAGGGACAACAAAGGCAGAACTCTCTTATATCACAAATGTGAGCTGATGGAGACAGCATGCAAGATTGGAGCACCTAATCTTCCTGTGGTATATTCAATAAGTAATTCTGTGATAGCAAGAGAAATAGTCTTCCCCAAGAAAGAGCACACCAACTGTTTATTTAATACCCAATGGCCAGCATATACATAAGTAACATTATAAAGACGTAGGAATGTATACATATATGCCTAGAACAACAGTTAGCGGGGAACAAAAGAGGCTATGAGTTTGAAAGTGAGCCAGGAGGGGTATGTTGGAGGATTTGGTGGGAGGAAAGGGAAAGGGTAAATTTTGTAATTATATTATAATCTCAAAACAAAATTAAAAAAAAATATTTTAAAATATCTCTAAATAAATAATGAAACTATTAGATGATAGATAGATAGATAGATAGATAGATAGACAGACAGATAGACAGACAGACAGATAGCCAGGGACGTCCTGGAAAAGAAGCAATCAGTACAATAAAAAGGCTACCACGTGGTTCATCACAAGAGGACTGGCCCTGTCCCTCACTGGCAGCCTCAAGTTGGCACTGATGATAGTGTGGGCAAAGGAGAGCTGACCCTGCCCCTCATGGGAGATCTGGCACTTCACAGCTCTCCTAGTTGATGGCTTCTGGTATGGATGTAGGCAGAGAAAGACTCATTCTCCCATGAGGGGATAGGGTGGGCTGGCCACTAAGAATTTGACCATGCTCCAGTGAGTATATAGACAACACAGAATGCACAAAATGGACTTTTTTTAGTTAGGATGGAGGGTCACAAGGAAGTGGGGCGTGGGGGCTGACATGGGAAGACTGGGAGGTGAGTGCAATCAGGGTACATGAAGTGAGATTCCCAAATAATCAACAAAATAAAAATGCCACCACAGAATAGAATACGTTTGCAAACTACATATTTGGTAAGAACCTAATATCCATAAGATATAAGATTTCATAAAACTCAATGGCAAAAAGAAAAAAAGCAAAACAAAATGGGCTAAAAATGGCCAAAGGGACCTGAGTGGACATTTTGCCAGTGATGGCCCACCTCACCTGTGAGGGTGTTTCCAGAGATAATTAACAGAGGATGGAAGATTCACCCTGAACATGGGTTGCACCGTGTCATGATGGTGCAAGACCTAATCAAAAGGGAAAATGAAGCAGCCAGCATTTGCTTCTCTTTGCTTCATGACTGAGGATTCGATCTCACCAGCTACCTTGTAGCCTTGCCACAAACCATTCCCTGACACATGGACTTACCCTCTTAACTGTGAGCCGAAATAATTCTTCTCCCACACATTGCTTCTTCTGAGGTATTTGGTCACAGAAACTAAAACAACCTCAGAGGGTGGCAAGAGGGTAACTCAGAAGTGCTATGTCAATACATCTGATAACTTAAATGAAATGCGTGAACTCCTGAAATATGACCAGAAGAAACAAAAATCTGAGTAATCTTTCATCCATTAAAAACATTAAATCTGTCATCAAAAACCTTTCTACAGGCTAGGCATGATGGTTTACACCTTTAATCCCAGCAGTTGGGAGGCAGAGACAGGTGGATATCTATGAGTCTGAGGGCAGTCTGGTCTACAAAGAGGGTCCAAGACAGCCAGGGCTATTACACAGAGACACCCTGTCTTGAAAAAACAAAAAACAAAAAAACCACCTTAACCAAATGATACATATTTTTTTAAACATCAATCTTTGATCAATTTTTTTAAAATTAGAGGGGAAATCAAGAATAGAATAGAAGGAAACTGAGAAGCCAGAAGAATCATGATACTAAAATCATGATACTAAAACCTTAAATTCTACAAAGTCACAAGCTTACATCCTTCACTGACAAATATGAAAATGGCATTCAGAAAATAATACATAGTTGAATAGACTAAAATATCAAGATAATAATATAACATGAAAAAGTAGTATTTCAAATAGGAAAGGTTGGTTTATCATCAAAATCCAGCCAGGTGTGGTGGTTCAATATGTGATCTCAGTACTCAGGAGGCTGAGGCAGGAGGATGACTGTGGCCTGAAAGCAGCCTGCAGTTCCAGGACAGCCTAGGTGACAGCAGAATTGTGTTTGGAAAAAGAGGAGAGGGGGAAGAGGAGATAGAGGAGGAAGAAGAGGAGGAGAAGATCACTCAAGGTGAATTCTCTACATTTCTAGGAAACATAAAAAAAAATAGTTTTTTGGGAAAGAGAAACAAATATTCACAAGACCATCTTAATTAAAGATGATTGAATTTGCTTTTAAAATAAAAGCAAGCAGAAGAAAGGAAGTGGGAGAGGGAAGAGACTCACTCAAAAATCTCATGGCAAAACATAAGTCGTTCCTGTACAGGAAGAACTCAAAGATGCTTGTCCACCTTCGCCTCTCCTCTTAACCCTTGTCCTAGAAGTCCTAGCTAGTGAAGTCAGACAAGAAAAATAACAAAAGGCAAAAATAATCAAAACAAATAATCAAAGCTACATTCCTTATAGATATGGTGGTCTCTTAAAACAATTATACAGCAACTACTAAAACTCAAGAATTTAGTGTGGCAAAAGTTATATCTCTAATCAAATTAAACAGGATATCTGAGCCTATACACTATGGTCCCCTGGCTCTTGGCACCTGCACTACACCTTTACAATTTAGAGGTAACCATTTGGCTGCACTCGAATTCCCCCACAATTCTCAACAGAGCTGTCACTGTAAGTATCAGTAGCTTTATTCAAAGATTCAAGAACAGAGGTAGGTTCAGAAAACTTAACAGCTTGATTCACACTGCTAGTGATGGGACTGATGGAATTTGAATACAGATCTGGTTAATTCTAAAACAAAGCTGATTGCTGACAATGTCATATTTCCAAATTGGAAACTGGAAATGATGAGGGACCCAAGGACAAGGCCCTGAAGGAAAACAAGAGAATACAATGGCGAAGGAAAGAACTGGAGACTGTTTAAATGTCCACAAGGACATAGATAGCTTCAAGGATCTGAAAATGCAGAATTGTGATGTCATTACTGAAACAGAAAGGAATGAGAATATGAAGGAGATTGGGGGCTGAGAAAGGTAAAACTTTGACACACAGCAGCTTGTTAGATTTGTTTGACAGCAAATGGCAGAAAGTCTAACAAAGAGTAGTTTCTAGGAATTATGTATCATTTTCTTCACAAGACAGAAAATCTTAAGATACTAAGTAGTTGAACAAATTCAGGACTGAGCCTTGAGTTTCCCTTGGTTTCACCTTTTAAGTTGCAAGATGGCTGCCCATGGGCCCATGCCATCTAGACAGCAAGCGTTTCAGTATCTCCATCATCTATCAGGAAAGCAAAAGCCATCCTAGACTCTCTTGGCACCCTTTCACTTTGTCACTGTGGCCAGGACACCTGGACTGAAGGAAGAGACTGGAAGAGAATCCACTGTTTTTCTTTCCTTTTCAGCTTCTGTGGCAGTGGAGGGTAAAAGCTGTTTACTCACAAAATGTCAGTGAGATATCACCAGGGAACTGTCCTAGGCAGAGACAAATCCATCTGATCTGTGACATGTGCCTTGGACACAAAATTTAAGTAATCTTCACAGAGCAGGAGACATGGAAGAAAGGACATGTGTGAAGAATAAAAAGAGGACCACATAGGTTTTGCTTTTCTGCAGGAGGCCCACGTGCTTCACAGAGAGGCAGCTGAGTCAACACGGCCAGCTGGAGACTGCTGCTGTCACCAAAGTCAGTCTGTTTTCTTTGGGGTGTACAGCTGCTTCCCTATCTGCCATCCTCCCAGTTCCTTCCATCTTCTTCCTGCACCAGAGCCTCCCTGAGCCTACATTCTCTGGGAGAAAAAAGAAGCATAGAATGGCAATTCTCTTCCCTGACTCTCTTGAGGATATAGCTTTAAATCTGCCAGAAACAAAACCAGCTGCCTATACCTTGGAGGGGTGGTATGGGGTTGACCCACTAAGGAAGTATTATGAAAGCTTATAAACCCAGGGGAGTTCAGACAAAAAGGCAACAGTAGTCTAACCATCACTGGAAGTGACAAAAATCCACCTAGGGAAGCCCAAAGAAGACAGGAGGCTGCATTTTCTCTTTTAGGTACCACTCTTCTATGGAAAACTCAGTCTCCCAGGTTCAAAGCAAGGGACAGACAGCTGGGCCAAGGGTGTACTGGGCCAGCTGCACGTCTCATAGGCTCACTGATCCTTGGGCATACCATCTCCTATGTCCCCTCTCTGAGGACATCAGGGCCAGTCATGCTTTTCTTCTGAAAAAAAATCTACAAATAAAACCAGAGCCATAACACTAACCCTGACTAGACACCAGACAGTGCATGTATATGTTTCACATGTACACAGCATGTGCTCAAGACTGTGCATGTGTATGTTCCACATGCACACGGCATGTGCTCCCGTGGTCTCGAGGCCCCAGTGAACAGTCCCCTAAGAGACTGGACACAGAGAGATGTCAGACGTTAAACTTTGAAATGATACATAGTTAACATCACAGAAAGAGGTCAACGGACACCATGTGCCTTTTGATGGAACACCTCGACTCCTCTGTTGAAGCTCTCGCCAAAATATTCAGTCAGAATCTTATCAATCTCTAATCCCAAATGCCAATTTCAGGAAACACAAATTCAAACGAACATGTTTCTAAAAACCACCACAGGGAAACAACTAAAATTCAGATGGATACAAGTCCCCAGTTTCAAGAAATAGGGAGAGAAATTCATGTATAAAAACATATCTGAATTAAATGTAAATAATTTTCATGCTGATACAAAGTGGAAAAAAAAGTTTTGAAATAAACAAGGAAGTTTGAATATTTGAATATATTTATTAACTAGTATCAAACTGTATACTAATGGCATTCATTTCTTTATAAAGACTCCTTACCTTTCTGAGAGATATACTGAAATGTTTGCAGATTAAATACTACATGTGGGAATTGCTTCAAAATAACCCAGGGGTAGGGCACTGGGGCAAAGTCCAATGGGTAAAATACTGCACACAAGCGTGATGACCCTGCATCCAGAACACACGTAAATAAGCAGGATTAGGGAGCATGTATCTGTAATCCCAGAACCCTTATGGCAAGATGGGAGGCAGAGACAGAAGAATGGCCCAGAAGATCTGGGGTCAGCTAGCATGGCGTACACTGTGATGGAGGAAAAGGTGATCTGCTCACACACGATGAAAGGTGAGAAAGTATTCCTGAATGCTCCTGAGAGCATCCAACACCCACACACTGCAGCATATGCACACCTGCATGCACACATGCCATACACACACAACTAAAAAAGTAAATAACTAAATGATGGATAGACAGACAGATGGATGGATGGACAGATGACGGGTGGATGGGTGGATGGATAGATAGATAGACAGACAGACAGATAGATAGATGAGAGATAGAAAGGGAGGGAGAGAGAGAAGGGAGGAGAGAGGGAGGGAATCAAGCTAGGGCCAGTGGAGAATGAATGGACATAGAAGCAAGACAGGGCTATCAGTGAGCTAATGTTTCTTGGTGGGTGAAGGGGTAGAATAAGAAATTCTTACTATTCTGTGTATTTACAAATTTTCCACAATAAAAATAGATAGAATTTTTTAAATAGTTGGTTAAAATAGTCATGAAATACTTCCCCACCCCCGCTCCAAAGCCAGAATTCACATCAGCCAGAAACCAGAAGGAGCAGCAGGGACAGATGTAGACACTGCTAACCCATCACCTACACCCTTGCCAGAAAGTGGCAGAGGCCACCTGGGCCCAGAGGAGATAGTGTATGTGGCCATGTCACCCTGGCCCTGTGAGCACCTTCTACACTGAGGGCACTGAGCGGGTGCTGGAGATGAAGGGATGAATAAACGCAGTGACTAATGTCGAGGGATGGGAAATGAGAAGCAAGCAGGCAGCTACCACGGAGTCTGACTTGTCTTATTACGATGGACAAAGTGTGCCCTGGGAGCTCTTGTGGTAGTCATCTAACTAGAAGTCAGGACAGCAAAGCTGTCCTCAAGTATCCCCCAGAATAACCTTGTGATCAGAATTCAATTCCCAGCTCTGTGGCTCTGGGAAAAGAATACACTGCAGGCTGGAGATGTGAGCATCCTGACCTCCTGGCAGCCTAGCTTCTCATTGGAAATCAGAGAGACGTGCTTCTGCTTAACTGGATTCCCCGCTCAGCTGGCCTCTAGCACAACTGTATTAGCCAAAGGATGAGTGTATCCTCTTGTCTGGTGGTACCGATTTAACGTCAAATGAATGACCTGGCTGGTCTCTAAGGTCTCAAGAGTCTGGTGCCTGTGTGACCTTCCCTGAAACACGAAGGAATTCTCAATGTGCTGACGAGTCAAGATTCCTGGAGTGAGTGCAAGGCTAGCCCTGAGCCCTGGAGAAAGTCCCAGAGAATGCCATTCCTAGGGTTCTGCCTGGTTGACACCAGCCTCCCCCAGAGCCAGAGTTTCCCTCTGTGTACCTCTTTGATCTTCTCTATTCCTCCAGAGTGAGACCTTATCTGGTGCTTCTTTGATTTCTGAGTCATCTTCTCACACCATGTGTCTTACGAAGTATTTTGGTTTTAGCAAATGTGCTCCTTGATTTCTTTCAATCCCATTCAACCACATCAAAATAGCTAACATACCATCTATACAGGGCTATGTCACATGCAAAGGAACCATCAACAGAAATCTGTGTGTGTGTGTGTAAAAGAAACACAAATTAAAAAAACAAAAAAAAAACAAAAGAAAACAACCTTAGTTGCCTTTAAAAGATGACAGTCTTGGGCCTGGAGAGATGGCTCAGTGGTTAGGGGTCATGAGTTAAATTCCCAGCAACCACATGGTGGCTCACAACCATCTGTAATTGGATCATATGCCCTCTTCTGGTGTGTCGGCAACAGTGTGCTCAGATATATAAAGTAAATTTTTAAAAAAAAACTTTTTGCTTTTTTAAAAAAGATGACATCCTTTTTGATATACCCCATCATCCTTGACTTCATCTTCTGCTTCTACTTCAGTCTGTGAGACCACGGTCTTCAAGTCATCAACTGAATTACAGAACTCCAAACCAAAGGAAGGACACAGCCAACTCTTTACCAAGAGAAGATAGTTCCTGTTGCCTAGGGCGTTTTCCTCATCCCTCCCAGGGGAGAGCCTAGAGTGGGTGGTGGCAGCATTTTCTGCGAGGGCTCACACCGCAGATGCTAAGCTCTGAGCTACAAGCCTGCTTGAAGCCACTCAGCTTTGCCACTTTGGAGTGACAGCAACCACAGACGGTGTGTAACCGAGTAAGTATGGCTGCGTTCCAATGAAACTGTTGATGCACACTGAAATGAATTCACATAAACTTGATGGATCATGAAATATTACTCTTCTTATTTATTTTCCAACCAATCAAGGATGTTAGAGCCATTCTTGGGGGGATTTACAGGCCATGGTTTGCTGATTCCGGCTCTACTATGGTTGAAACAGACAGTGAATTATTCACAAAACTTAGTGATGTCCCTTACCCACCATGCAAGTAATCAACTAGAAACAGTTCTTAAATCCAGAGACGCCAACTTAAAAACCTTTCATGAAAATCAAATAAAGGTCATCACATTTTTTTTTAAAGTGCCACCTTACTATTTTCAATCCCACATAGTTGGAATTTATGTAATTTCACTTTTAGCTAATCTTCTCGGCTCAAGGAACAATGTGAGATCCATAAGCAAGCAGTAAACTTGCTTTGCATTCCCAGTGAGTGCATTAAGACTCTTCTCCGTGTTGGTTTGTACATCCTAATGTCTGACATCGTTCCAATTTTTTGGTGAGTATTTATAGACACCACCTCAGTCCCAGCACGGCCCATGACCGTAAGTCGCTGGACACATAGAGTGCTTTGCATTTTCTCTCTTCAACCTAATCTACACAGCTATAATCCTTCAGCCTCCTTCTTTACATGTTAAGTCTGGAGAGTTCTGTCCCAACCAGGGTCTTTGTAGGCGTGCCAACCACACACTTTCCAGGCTCTGTTCTCCTTCGTTTGCTTCACTTCAATTTTCTTTATGTATATCTTTACTCCGGAAGACTTTTCTATCTCTACTTTCTTTTCCTTTTTTTAAAGTTTGGTTGTAGAGGCTGGAGAGATAGCTCAGAGGTTAAGAACACTTTCTGCTCTTCCAGAGGTCCTAAGTTCAATTCCCAGTACCGACATGACAGCTCACAACCATCTATAATGAGATCTGGTATCCCTTTCTGGAGTGCAGGCATACATACAGGAAGAATACTGTTCACATTATAAATAAATGAATCTTTTAAAAAGTTTGGTTGTGTGTACGTGTGTGCCTGGGTGTGTGTGTGTGTGTGTGTGTGTGTGTGTTATGCATGTGGATGTACATGCATGTAGACATCAGAAGTCAACGCTGGGCGTCTTCCTTGACCACTTGCATTTTATAAGACAGGGTACCGTATTGAATGTGGAGCTCATCAACTTGGCTACACTGGCTAGCCAGTGAGCTCCTGTTTATGCTCCCCCATGGCTGGATCTGCAGATATTTGCTGCAATGCCAGGCTTTCTGCACAGGCGCTGACAACTCGGGGTCACTTGGCTCATGCATGCATTGGAACTGCGCTTTTCAGCTAAACTTACTACATGGTCCCAGCACCGTAGTACCAAATACCACTTCGCTGTATTAGTCCTTCTTTTCTTGTGCACACTTGGAAATGTCCATGATAAAAGATTTAGAAAATAGAGTATACCTTCCTGGGGAGGAAAGGCAAGTCTCTTGCTGTATCTCTGTGCTTTTGCCCAACCTGTTCCTCTGCCTGGCCTGACCTTCTTATTCTCTGTCTTTGATAGACTAACCCTCAGCCTCTTATGTCCAGACGTGATACTGCATTTCCAAAGCACTTTACACACCCTGGTTAAAGCATTTATCACTGCTGCAGTTACAGTTACCTAGCTACCCCACCACCACGCCCTCAGCCCCTCCCAGCCCAGAAGCAGTGCTCATCTGTTGCACCTTAATGCCCAGCACAGTGCCTGGAACAGAAGGCAGTAGAGGGAGCTCCCCAGATAATTTTTATCCCCACTCTCAGCCTTCATTCTCTCTTTTTAAAAATTTAAGAGACTACATTTAAAATTGCAACTTCAAAATAGGCCTCCCCTACTGGCTTGCAATGAAACAGTCCCTCCTAAATGGCTCTTCTGAGGCATTCTGGGATCAAGGCCACAGAATAGACAAGAAGGCCTTCATACCGTGGAAATAAAACACATACGGGGCACTTCCTAGCTTCCAAAGTGCTGGGAAGCTTTTTCCTCCCTTCTGCTGGGGGTGAGTCAGAGACACTCATTTTTCAAATTGAGGGAGTAAAAGTGATGAAGCACAAACTCAGAACTGGTGGGTGCTCTGAGGCTAAATCCTCAGCCTATGGATCTGTCCACTCACCTGCTCTTCAGTAACACGAGGCTCAGGAAGAGAAGGATCTTTTTGTTGTATTTCCTTGTTGTTGTTTTTGCTTGTTTTGTTTTATTTTTGTTTTTTGTTTGTTTGTTTGTTTGTTTGTTTTGGAGTTTTGGCGTTTTGGTGTTTGTGTTTTTGTGGGAGGGTTGTTTTTGTTTATTTTTATTTATTTATTTATTTTTGCCCATTATAAGTGGCATTACACTGTGGCACCATGTTCTAGAAATCCATTCTGAATGCAATCATGCAGGTGGAGGAAGGAACAGGGACAGACATCCCATCCACTCCGCTCACACTGCTGCTGCTCCGTGACTTTGCCATAAGTACTCACTGACTAAAGGATTTCCAATGAATTCCTGTCTGTTCAAAAACTGTACGCCAAGCAGTTCTGCAAAGAGAAGTATGCTGCTTACTACCCAAAATTATCACTCACGAGGAAGCACTATTTATAGGTTAAGTGCAAGCTCCTGATTACCTCTTCTTTTATAATTCACTTTTCCTAAAGTATTAAATTTAGATTACTGATCACATTAGCAGGCTCTCAGCTTAAATATGCCTTTAATTCCTCCACAGAATTCTGTATGACTTAACCATCTCTTCAATTGTCTTACTGTTTACTGCATATAATTTCTCTAATATTAGAACATACCACTTTAGTCAGAAATGGGGCAACACCTGCCAAAAATATTCTTGCTGCTGTGTAGTAACTAAAAGTCAAGATTGCTTATCACATTAAGTTATTCAAATGAGTTACATTTAGCTCTCTTCAGTTAGTTAATGCATTTTCATCAAAGGCCTGTAACAGTAGAACATGCACAGCAGGCCACCCGTAAGATCCTCAACTTTGAAGTTTGATCCGGTCACAAATCTGTTCATTGAAAAAATTTCAATATGGCAGAGCACAAAATAATTCCCACAAATGCAAATTCGGATATCATGCAGATTGCTGCAAGATATGAATCACTGGCCTTTGGCTCCAAACTCTTGAGCTTCAGAGGCAGTTCACTCTGCAAGATATTTTGCTTGTTTCTTTCAAAGTTCAGGTGCATCACCTTTCTCCTTAGGGTAATAAACTATAATTGCTAACATACTGTGTAATGTTTACTGTTAAATTTGCAATCTGGACAAACAGAAAATTACACCGATAGAGCCTGGAAACATCTGCAGTGGGTTATCACCCACTGCACCTTCCTCAGAGGCTGGCCAGGGTCGGCACTCTCTGCGGTTTAAATTCCTCTTTAGAGTAAAGGTCTGTTCTGCAGAAGATTTAAGACGGAAACCGCCTCCCCAGTGACCTTCCTAACACAGACCTTGAGAGAGTGCCCGCGGGGGAAAGGACTGTGAATTTCAGCAAGGGACTTAACAGCTCTACTGAGTCCCTTACACTTGGTTTTCCGAAACAAAAAAGGTGACTCTGCACCTACATGAATACCCCCCTTCTCCCCGCCCCTCCTGGAAACTTAAATGACATTCTCCCTGAGGGTCTGGACAGCCTGAAGCCCGCGTGCACGTACCCTCCCTGGTCTTAATGCCGTTGGAAACCACCCACCCACCCACGAGTGGAGCGTGGAGTCGCAGCGGGGCGGAAGAGGATCGGGGCAGGCTGGCACCTTGTCCCCCCCCACGGCGCCGCATTCTGTTCCCGGCAGGTGGAATGCTCTCCCGCAGGTGGCACCCCACGAGTGGCCCCCCGCGACCCAGATCCCGCACCCCACCCCAGGTACCTTTTATCCAGGCAGGCGATCCACTCGGCCGAGGACGGAGAGTGTGCAGCGTGCGCAGCGACCATGTTGGGCAGCAGCGCGCGGTGGCCCCGGGCCGCGGCCACCTCCCGCGCGCCTCCCGGCGGACTCCCGCGGCCTGCGGGGCGGGGACCGAGGGGCGGGCCAGGCGCGAGGCCCGCGCTGCACTGCGGCGCCCGCCTGGGAGCCCCGCCGCCCCGCCTGCTCTCCAGGAGCGGCGACCCCACGACACCTGCGGCAGGTGTCCCGCTCCGCCAGGCCCGCGTCTACCCTCACCTGGGGGCGGGGGAGGGCTCTGCTGCCAGTGCCACCCGGGTGCGCGTGGGGAGGGGATGTCAGACTCTATATATTTTTCCTACGGCAAATGCCACTAAAATGGCTGCTGCCTCTCCGTTTCCTTAGAAACCCATTAGTCCTCCTCGGTGGCTGTCAAAACTTGCTAGCTGCTCCTGGCTCACCTTTACAGTCTCCCGTTTAAATAGGGATGAGAGAGGGCAGGGCTGGGAAGGCTTGCGATGAGGTGGAGGTGGGGGAACACCATGCTTTCTTGATGTGGACCCCAAAGGGTAAATGATTCTGAAGGTTGAAGGGCGTTGGGGGCTGGGAAGGACAGAAAGAGACAATGTGGTCACGGTCTGAGGCAGAAGGACCCAGGAGACCAGAGGATAATAAGGGAGTGCAAACTGAAGTCGCTGGCCTTGAACCTCGGACTTGCTTGGGCTCCGTGGCCCAAGCATGACAAAAAGAAACAATTAAGAGTGGGATATCCCTGAGACCCAAGCAGAACTAGGGTTTCAGGTCTGCAAGTCAAGTTCCTGGGCACTCCATGAGCTTGGGTAGTAGCTTCTTCTCTCCCTCAGTTTTTCTCTTCCCAGGCCCAGTGCTGAGCGTGGTGGCCGTGGCTGCCTGTCTCCTGTAGGTGTTCGCTGTAAATGTTATGCCTAGAAGTTGTTCAGTTATACTCTGCCAAAAAAAATTTTTTTTGACAGGAACTGTTGTTCAGGAATTTGGGGACAAGTTAAATCTGTTGAACTCCTACCAAGTGCTGTTTTGATATTTGTGACATACATTTAGGAGTGGGCATGGGTGGACCGGCTGGAACAGGACTTCACCCTCATTGCTACTGTCTCCACTTCCACTGCCCTTTTAGGGCTGAGGCAGGGAACCTGGGGAGCAGGAAGCAGCCTGTGTCTTCTGGGATGCTTTTGTTCTCAGACAGCAACCTTGACCTTAAATCTCTCCAGAAAAAAAATTTCCATTTCCCCCGTGTTCAATAGACAGGATCTGGTTTCAGACCCGCAACCAAGGGCTTTCAGCAGCACCTCCCTGAGCGGGGCTTGTCCCTCAGCTTCATTCCCTTCATCTCTACTGCTTACGGTAAATATCACTTAACATACGATACCACACGAAGATTTCCAAAGGTGTCATCTTATACGGTGTGAAGAAGGAGACGTGTCTCCTAAATATTTTTGTTTATAAAGGTATTGGAGCTGTTGGGATGTTTCAAGGTTACTGAACGCTGGCTCCAAATGCCTCAGAGAATACTTAGAGGTGAGGATCCGGAGGGAAAAAACGACAATATATCACCTGTCATCACACAGAGGCTCAAGGTGGCATGGGAGGCCACAGAGCTAAGCGTATTAGTTATTTATTAGGCAGTGGACAACATTCTTTATATGCATTCTCAGGTCAATCTGAGAGTCAGGGACAGAGGGACAATACTCCACAAGGAACACTAACGACCTTTGAAAATGGAACAAAATAGTGAAAATTATATTTTGAGGGAGAATATTAACTGATAAAGGAGGACACTTAGGAGCTGCTTATTGTGGGTAAGGAATTATTTGAATACTGTCTAGAAGGAACACCAACAACTATTAGCTCATTCAGAGCATGTGCATGACTCCATCCACCCCTGGAGGTAGGTTTCAGTCACCAGTAGGTTTCAGTGAGGGCCACAAAGGGCCCAGGTCCCAGAGCCACCTCCCTTCCCTTGAACTGCAGCTGGGTAACTTCAAAGCAATGGTTCTGCCATTTCTGTCAATGGAATGAGAATAGAAGGTCTGTCTTAAATGACTTCCCAAGTGATAAGAACTAAAGGGTTATAGATTGTTACTCAAATACAAGAACGGGGAAACATCTCGGGAATCGAGGGGGGGAATCCCCTCCTTAGTCACAGTGTTATTGATGATATGCAGGTTATGCCCATGGTCTGAAAGGGTTTTGACTGTTATCAAGAACTACAAATGTAAAGGAAAATGCACCACTGATTATTGTTGTTGGAAGGGGGAAAAAAAACAGGCAAAGAATACTCTTCTACGTTTCTTTTTTATTGAATTCTTTCTTAGATTTATTTATTTTATTTTGTATGTTTTGCCTGTATTGTATATAAGTATGTCATATGCATGCCTGGTCCCCATGAAGGTCAGGCAGAGTTCCAGATGCCCTGGAGCTGGAGTTACGGATGGTTGTAAGCTGACATGTGGGTGCTGGGAAACACAGGTCCCTGCTAGAGCAGACAGTGTTCTAAACCATCTCTCCAACCCGTCTTTTAAAGGACATAAAATAACATCAGACTAAAAAAGACCATTCATGGTGTATTTTTATTTTGGAAAATGTCTAGAGAAGATAAATTTATAAAGATGGTATGTGGATTGGGAACTGAGCTGGGCAGTAGGCTGAAAGAGAGGCTATCAGGCACTCAAGAAGTGATTTAAAATTGCTTGTAGTGAGGAACGCACATGCTACAAAAATCACATAATCCCTGAATGATATGTTTTTAATGAGTGAAGGTATAGCATGCAAGTGACATCATAAAAAAACTGTTTAAAAGAAACAGTAAACCTAACAGTTGGAAGGGGAGCAAAAACTAATTAGGAAGAATAAGAGAAAGTTATAGGAAAAAAAATTAAAATTACCGTAGTTCCATCACCTAGAAGTGACCCTGTTAATATTTAAGTGAAAACTTCATTCTTAACTTTTCTATTTTAAAGGGCAGGGGCTGGAGAGAGAATTCAGTGGTTAAGGGCACTGACTGCTCTTCCAGAGGACCCCAATTGGATTCTCAGCACCACATCATGAGTCACAACCACCTGTACTCTGTTCCTGGGAATCTGATGTCTGCTTTTGGCATGAGCACTGCACACAAAATACCCATACACATAAAAAAAAAATGGTATAGCCACAAACACATAGATAGAACTGCAATCGATAGTCAATCATTTATGTTATAAATGTGTATAAATATATCTCTACCGGCTATAAAATATCAATAGATCATAAGCTTTTCTACAAGTACTGGGATATGTTTCATACATTCAAAGTATCTTCATTAGGAATCTTATTGGCTTCTGAATATTCAAAGATACAGTTAGAACTTGTGTAAGTGTTCTCTAGACCTGTTTTGATAATTGGTGAAAAATATTTCCTGCCTAATCCTGTCCTTGTAGTTCAGTGAGTTCTCTCTGACAGCTGAGATGTTCATTACAGACCTCCAACTAGATACAGAGTGTGTTATATGATGTATATGTGTTAATGCCTATTGGCCCTTAAATAAGCCACTTAATGTTCATGTTGTATTTTTGTGCATCTGAGCAGAAGCTAAGTTATCCGTTTGGAGATAGGCCCCTCAGTTCAATTTTCAATTTCTTCTTCCACTAAGAATCTGGTCTTAGATGAACTTTTAGCTTAAGATTCTCTTTCATCAGTAAACAGAGATGCTCGGTTCATGACATTATACGTGAGCATCGTGCTTGTAAGACATTGTCTTAGTTAGGGTTTTACTGCTGTGAACAGACACCGTGACCAAAGCAACTCTTACAAGGACAACATTTCATTGGGGCTGGCTTACAGGTTCGGAGGTTCAATCCATCGTCATCAAGGTGAGAGCATGGCATTGCCCAGGCAGGCATGGTGCAGAAGGAGCTGAGAGTTCAACATCTTGTTCCAAAAGCAAACAGGAGCAGGCTAGCTTCCAGGCAGCTAGGATGAAGGTCTTAAAGCCCACACCCGCAGTGACACACCTACTAAAACAGGGTCACACCTTCTTATAATGTCACTCCCTGGGCTGAGCGTATACAAACCATCACAGACATGTATCACAGGCACCAAGTACACAGTATGCATTCAATTACCCATAGTTGTTGCCCTCTGCACAATACAGATAAGCAGTGTGTGCCTTCTATGTGCTACAAGAACCTATTAATAAATCATTGAGGTTCCTTATATCGATGGCCCTCCATTTACAATCTGTAGCTTGAAATTTTCCACTGTGAAGGATTCAGGAGATGATGCTTCCTAAGAAACACGAACACTTCCTACTCAAGCTATTTTGAGCTTTGGTATCACAATCAACGCCATTCATTCTCTGCACAGCTCTGCCATTCTTCAAATGAGAGCTACACATCCCATAACACTGGATAATTATTGCCGTATAGAAATCAGAAGCACAGCAGCAAAAATCAAGTAGAGCCCTGCATTATCCCAGCCCTGGGAAATTCCATGGTAGACCGGGTGTTCACTGACATCACACTGGCTTCCACGATGCTAGAAGCTGAGAAGTCCATGATATACTTTCTAGAAGACAGAGACCTAAAACAGCTGGTGGTGTGACTCAAACTGAGTTCAAAGACAAGAGCATCAAAGACACTGGTAATATAAATCTAGGGTGGAGAACAGAGAACATGGAATATGATGTCGGTGTTCAAGAGTAAGACAGAAAGTGCAAACCCTTCTTTCCTCCACTTCTTGCTCTATTAAGTATCTGATGCCCAACCTGAGGAGGGAAATCTGCTTTGCTGGGTGTCCTACCAATCATCTGACTCTGGTCCTCTTGTTCAACCCAGAAAGAAGCAGGAGGAAGGCAAGGAAAAACTCTTAGGTGCTGATCTGCGGCAGTTTTTTTATCCTTTGGCAGCAGAGAGTAATGCTAGGTTTGATGGTTTGTGTATGCTTAACCCTGGGAGTGGCCCTATTTGGAGGTGTGGCCTTGTTGGAGTGGGTGTGTCACTGTGGGTATGGGCTTTAATACCCTAGTCCTAGCCTGGAAGTGAGTATTCTGCTAGCAGCCTTCAGATAAAGATGTAGAACTTTCAGCTCCTCCAACACTGTGCTTGCCTGGATGCTGCCATGCTCCTGCCTTGATAATAATGGACTGAACCTCTGAACCTGTAAGCCAGCCCCAATTAAATGTTGTCCTTATAAGAGTTCCCTTGGTCATGGTGTCTGTTTACAGCGGTAAAACCCTAAGACACTAGGTTTAAATTTTCTAAAACCTACTTTAATAAAGGTTCTCAGACAATTTGACCCCACACCCGTCTTCTAGCCTATTGTCCAAAGATAGGGAAGAAAAGATGGTAAACAGGACAAGAGGATGTAGACTTATTTAGAAGAAGTTCTTTGGGACAATAAAATCTTGTCAGGATACCAGCAGTCCAGTTCAGTAGTGTCAGGATATCAACATAGTCCTGTTCAAAAGTGTCACCAAACACTAATCAACAATGGCGGCACAATCTAGCAGAAACCACCAGGCCTTCTACAAATTGGCACAAGTCAGCAGGAGCAACCAGGAGTACCAGGAGTTCTCTGCCATGCCGCACTTGATGAAGTAAAGATCATCGAAGACAAGAGACCAACGAAGAGCTGCACCGCTAGCTATGCTAGTGCCCTGTCACTATCCACTGAGTCCTATTTATACTCTCTCCAAAGATCACCCGTCCTCCAATCCGTCTTGTTTCAACAAAATACCACGTGAGTCTGCATCACATGACACAACCAGAAATGCCCACATCAGATGGCAGCAGGTGGTACCTTCTAACGCCACAGTTTTCCCATAGGCCTTGGGAACTGGAATTCTTAGCCTTGTGTTGAACAGAGTTTTTAATCTCTTATCTAAGCTGAAGAAGTACTCAACCATGTTACAGATCCTGGGCTGTTATGATTTGAATCCAAAATGTCTCTTGTGGGTTCTTGTTTGGTCTCTGGCTAGTGGCACCATTGGGAAGCTCTGAAAACTTTGGGAAGTAGGACCTGGCTGTGGGAGGTGGGGTTGACTGCCAAGGCCTCTCCGTGCATCCTCCCTTCTTCTCCTGCTTCCTGGTCCACTGTACTGTGGACAGCAATGCTCTGCTGTGCTGCCCCCACCATCATGAGCTCCATCCTCTGAAAACACAGCTGAAATAAATCTTTCTTCCCTTAGTATTTGGGAAGTGTCTTCATCAGTGTAAAGAGACACCATGACCATGGCAACTCTTACTTAAAAAAAAAAAAAAGATATTTAATTAGGGCTGGCTTACAGTTTCAGAGGTTTAATCCATTATCTTCATGACAGGGAATGTGGCAGCATGCAGGCAGACATGGTAGCTGAGAGTTCTACATCTGGATCCACAGGCAGCAGGGCCCAGGATCCACTGAGCCTGGCTTGAGCTTTTGAAACCTCAAGGCCCACCTCCAGTGACACACTTCCTCCCTCATGGCCACACCTACTTCAACAAGGCCACACCTCCTAGTCCTTTCCAGTAGTATCACCCTCCAGTGACTAAGCATTCTTATTCAAACCATCAGCAGTCCTTGATAGGAACAGGACTAACACACCGGTCTAGGTGTGGGAATTCCCTGGCCCTTGGTAGTAGCTACTATTCCTTCTCCTGCCCTGGTGAGTCTAAGACTAGTAGGCCTTAAGACTGATACTGCTTCTGCTCCTGTCATTACCACCACTGCAGTGTCTAACTACTGTCCCTGTTTGTTCCAGCAGCCATTGTTGTGACTGTTTCTCCCCCTCTGCTCTGCTACAGCTGCTCTGTTGCCACTCTGGCGGTTCCACCGCCATCACTGCCAAGGCCACCATCGAGGTCACCATGGTCCCTGTGGGCCCGCCTCTTTCATAGCTGTCGAAGTCATGGCAGCTCTCCAGGGCTCCACTTCTGTGCCTCTAGCTGGCTCCATGTCACTATTCCTACCTTGCCTTTCTCTGTTTCCAGTTCAGCCCACTCCACTAACGTCAGATATCAGAAGCAGGCAAGACAGGGCCTCTTGGGAGAAGCATTTTTATTGAGCCTCAAGTTGTCATACCAGAGAGGCTACAGAGACATGTGCCTCCTGGCCAGCTTTGTAAAGCTGTCTTCCCTTGCAGCCAGAAACAGGGCATGGCACCAATCACAGAAAACCTTCATGCAAATGAAGGACCCTGTTTATGCCAATCATGGCTTTGTCCTTTGCACCAGTCACAACTGACCCTCCCTCTGTTAGGTCACTGTGAGACGTGCTCCCTTCTGCCTGGACGTAATTGGATGCCAAAAACATCAAACAAAGGTTGTCTGAAACACATGTGGTCAGAGCTGCACCTTTGTATGCAGAGAAAGCAGCTCCACTTGTCATGCAGTTTCTTCATGGTGTCCAAGGAACATTCAACATGCCCAGTGGTGGCATAAAGATAGACCAGCTGTCAATGTGACTGACCGTCCTCACAAGGCAGCCGAGAGACTATGGGAGCATCTAATAGACATCAGCTAGGAAGTTACATAGCCCTATCTTCTTACAGCTTTCCTATTTACTACGAGGAAAATCAACTCCAGAAGGCATGCCTACAATAAACTACTTGCTAATAGTGATTTTGACAAGTCTTCACAGAGCTCTGGCAATGCTTAATACCTGCCTGTCCCCCCTCCCCCATCTGCCTTAAATTCAGGGATTCAAATGCTAATCTCATGGAGAAAAACCTTCAGAGACACATTCAGAGAGTGGGCACCTCTAGATACAGTGTAGTTGACACAGGAAACTAAGCCATCAACTCTTCAGGCAAGCCCTTGCTCACTTATCACCTCCTAAGCACTGTTTTTTTGGTTTTTTTGAGACAGGGTTTCTCTGTGTAGCCCTGGCTGTCCTGGAACTCACTCTGTAGACCAGGTTGGCCTTGAACTCTGAAATCCACCTGCCTCTGCCTCCCAAGTGCTGGGATTTAAGGTGCCACAACTGCCGGGCATCTCCTAAGCACTCTTTTGCTTTCTTTATACTTTTGTGTTTTTATTGAGAATCTGTGCCTCTGCTCCTGGCTGAGAAATCTCATCGCCCTTCCGCTCCAGCGCCAGATGACACTCTGGAGTGTAACGGCGGTGATTTGGGCTCACAATGACTGTATTGATACAGTAGCTGACTTGAGTCAGCTCCCTCCTCTACACCTTCAGCAGACATTCCTACTCTTCTAACATGATTGCCTGTCTAGGTGAGGCGACTCACCTGGGAGTTGTAAGGAATCCCACACTCATTAGCAAAGTACTTCTCTGTGGGCCCTTGAGCTTTCTAAGGAACAAGTGTGTAATTAAAACCATCTGATCAGGAGAGCCCCAATTTGTGGCTTATATTTAAAATTTAGTTTTGAAGGTATGTCCATTTCAGGGAAGGATAACCAGATTACTGTTTTAAACGATAATAGAGGGAATAGGAAACAGCTAAAATTTTGCTTATGATAATACAACATTCTTAAGTTTCACCGATAAAGCAAAATCACAGGTGCCTCCTGTTTGCAATACTAAGTTAAGCATTCTTAGATCTCTCTTGGTGGGCTTTTTGTTGCTGTTGTGTATGTGTGTGTATGGGTGGATGGGTGCCATCCCTGTGTTTATTGAGAATTAGTGTCCCAATGATTCTCAATTCCTGTGAGGTTCAAAGACAACTGATGACAGCCATTCTCTCCTTCTGACTTGACTGCTCCAAAGTATGGTGAGAGGCTTTTTACTGTAGGTGTGAGAGACAGTCACAGCTAGAGGCATCTGGGAGAGTCCAGATTGAGCACAGCCAGCAGAATAGACTGGACCTTGGCGGGGATGGGGAAGGAGGTGGAAAAAGAGGAGAAGAGAGAGGGCAAGAGTGGGGACCAGGAGAGGATGAAGAATAGAAAATGCACACAGCCTAAATAGCTGAATTATATAGGAATAAGAACTTGGGAGAAGGGAAGTAAGGCTCAGGGACTGGAGATGTATGGGGTAGTGAGTGGGGATGAGAATTGCCAGAGGAGCCTGAATAGCTCCAACAAGTTCTTTGGTGCAGAGAGGGCCTCGCAGCCAGAGTGTGCTTTGGTGTTCTAAGTAGGTACCATAGTTAGCCGTTTGTCCTGAGTTTCTTTGGGGTCTAATACCTTTCACCGTGTGAGTCCCCAAATGATCAGGCTCAGCCACAGGAGCCTCCTCCCTGGCTCTCTTTGTGGGTTTTAGAAAAAGAGCTTTTGTCTTGGTTTGCTTTCTTTATGATCGCAGCATTTAAAAGCTGATTCGTTTGAAGAGGAGTTAACTTATTTAGTTTCAATTGCACTTTAAATACAACCAGCTGTTAGAAACCAACAAAGATCAGTGTCGGTGTCACACGAAGGAACAAAGTGAAAGTGGCTCTGCAAGGATTGTTTCCCCAAAATCCATGTACTGGAACCCAAACTGGGCGAGCACACGCACGGGTCAGAAGGTGTTATGAAATATAGGCGAGGGGGTAGCTGGTGGCAGGTAGCTGGTGGCAGGTAACGGTGGCAGGTGATGATGTAAGCCTTTGCTAGGTCCCTGGGAGGAGCCTAGCAGAATCGCCCAGAAGCTAACAGCAGATTCACCTGGTTTTCATACTAACACGTGAGTGACTGTATCTTTCCCCCATGGGCTGGAGTCTGACCTCACAGACTTTGGGAATTAAAAGAATCCACACAAAAGAAATGAAGAAAAGGAGGAAGGGGGCCCACTGCCTTTGTGTGAAGAAAACTTTTACCGGGTAGGGGAGGTTAAAATATTTAAATAAAGTTTTATGAGGTGAGGGAATTTTATGAAATATTGGCCTTCTGCTGGCTAGCTACCTTTGATAGAAAAACAAAAACATTTTTCACACAACTTTGAGGCACCAGAATTAAGCCAACGACCAAATGGCATGAGGGCTGAGGGAGAAGTAGATTTGGGGATGTGTAATCTAGAGATCTGACATCTCACACATTTTCACTCCTGTGCTTATGCTATAGGTGGAGTGTTGAGTCTCACTGGTCCTTAGAATAAGTTTAGACCAATATGATTTACATGTCAATGGTCCTGAGGTTCCAGAGAAAATGTCCACCAGGTTCACGCAGGGTTGGTTAATGTAAACTTCATGTTTTGTATTCTCTAGAAGAGAATAGATACAGCTATACTCTTGCCCTATTTTACAGGAAGATAAAGTATAGTGTTGCTACATATAGTTTGTCAGGTCCAAAGGGAACACAAGTTCCCCAAACTCCTTAAGTCCATGTATATGTCCATAAGTGAAAGTCTTGACTTAATTCAAACTGGGTGATAGAAGGATTTCTGAAGGTGGTTTTCTGTCCCCAAAAGGAGTTCATTTCCCTCCCCTCCATTGACATATGCCGTGGTGGTTCAGCATTTCAAAGCCCATGCTGGCCTCTAGGCTCCCTCAATGTATAGATATTATACATAGTATAACATTGTGTATACATTGTATACATTTGTATATCTATACATTGTATACAATGTATATACAATGTTATACTATGTATAATGGTATACATTTCAAAGCCCTCTCGCTAGCATCCTGGCCCCTCTCCCTCCCCCTTAACCCTAAACTCCCAGCCCTGTCTTCCCTCCCCAAACTACTCATCCTCCTTACAGTCCAGCTACTCTTGCTGTACCCTGCTAACCCAGTTCCCTAGCCCTGGCCATGTCCAGTCTGTTTCATTTACTCTCTGCTCTGGACTCTTTCAGATGCCTATGGATATTTTTATCTCTCTTACCAACAATAAAAACCTTTCCCCTACTGGAACAGTCATTTCAGAAGTTTGCTTACAGAGTCCCCCCTCACACACATAGTTTAAAAACCTTCAACTAATAAAAAAGCAATTCTGTTAAATTAATGAAAGAAAATCCTAAAAGAAAAAAATCTTTTCCTCTGGAAGTAAAACTTTATGCTAGGGAAGCACACTGATGTGAACAAAGAAACCAGCAGTTATGCTGTATTGATTCATAAGCTGCCATCTCCTCACTACTAGACAAGTGGCTATGGGGAAGCTGAAATGGTCCACCTGACCATCCCAGATACAACATTTTCTCTGGAACCCCAGGATGAAGGCAGTCATTGATATGTAAATCATATTGGTCTAAACTTACTCTGAGGACCAATGAGGCGCAACACTCCACCTATAGCATAGGTGACCCTGCACAGGAGTGAAAGTGTGTGAGATGTCATGTCCTCAAGCTGAGTAGGCAAAGTTGCAATAATGAACCTGGGCAAACATATCCTGGCTTTGGCACTACACACTCTTGAGAAATATATCTATATTGACGAAATATCAAGGTGGCTTTGCTATTCAATATTGTGGGAGAGATCCATAGAGTATTCAGCTCAGAAAAATCTCCTATGACATTATTGTAAACATTTTATATAAACATTATTATGTACATTTCTCACACTCATGGAGAAAATCATCATTAAAACTTTCAAGTGAATTAGTCACACAGCATTTGTTGCAATTTCCTTTGTGTCTATAATCCAATATGTTGCCTACATATCTCCATAACAGATTACTTTATATAGTGGATTCTACAGAGGAAAATAAGCACAAGTAAGAAAATGTGACTAAAAATTGTCCTGATTATAATAAAACAAGAGTGTATAGAACTTGGAAGGAGTAACATGAACAGCTGCCAATTACAGTAAGACAAATCTTGACTCATAAAATTATAAGGAGCTGAGCCCTTTTGGTCTGGTGACATCCATTTTTCACTTTGAAAATACAAATGATCTGGTTCATCAGTTTCTGAGAATTACCAGTTAGATCCAAAGAGAGACATGAACTTTGTACTAGCAGGAGGTGAAAATGAGAAGGGTCTTAGTTAGGGTTTCTATTACTATGTTACCATGTTACTATATTACTATATTACTATGCAGCATGTAGCTTTTGCTACCCCACCTAAGCTCCTGCAGCACTACCAGCCCCAACCTAAGTCCCTTGAGTCCATGGATAAAAAACACAGACACATACAGTTGTTCAATTTCAACTTGCCTTTTTGGCGCTACTTAGCTCCCGCCTAGAGAAGCATGCCCTTATCAATACTCTAAGTTCCACACCTATCGTCCTTCCCTCAACTTTAGTTGCTCAGTTACATCTAGTCCTAGCTAAGCACACCATCCTACTGCCTGGAGAAGCAGCCTATGGCCACTTCTCCCAAGATCTCACATGGTTAGTCACCTTTTCTCTTTTCTCCCTCAGAAGCATGGTGACCCCCCTTCTCTCTCCTCCTCCTCCTCCTCCTCCTCCTCCTCCTCCTCTCCTCTCCTCTCCTCTCCTTGCATCTGTCTCTTGCCTGTGGGGACCTGGAAGTCCCGCCTATTCTTTCCACCCAATAATTGGCCCATGGCTTTTTACTGGTAGATCAAGAACCACCTGGGGAACAGGACCTTAGCATCAGAACCACCCCTACATTGCTATGATGAAACACCGTGACCAAAAGCAACCTGGGAAGGAAAGGGCTTACTTAGCTTACATTTCTGCATCACTGTCCATCATTGAAGGAAGTCAGGACGGGAATTCAAACAGGACAGGAACCCAGAGGCGGGAGCTGATGCAGAGACCATAGAGAAGTTCTGCTTACTGGGTTGCTACCTAGGGCTTGTTCAGCCTGCCTTCTTATAGAACCCAGATTCACCAACCCAGGGATGGCACCACCCACAATCCCTCCTCCATCAATCACTAATAAAGAAAATGCCCTATAGGCTTGCCTACAGCAGATCTTATGGATGCATTTTCTTGAGTTTTCCTTCTCTCAGATGACTCTAGCTTGTGTCTAGTTGACATAAAACTATCCAGCACGGGAAGATAGGTTCATTCATTGTGACCTTTTGTATGGGGAAGTTTTTCCTGTCATGGTAGGATTCAGCTCTCCAAGTCCAAATGAGAAGAGATTCCTCCACCTACAACTTCTTCATCTGCCTGTTTGCCCAGAAGTCTCCTAGGATCCAGGCTGCTACTGCCTCCTCCAGGAGTTGAGCTATTCAGATCTTGTGCATGGAGCCATCATTTCCTCCATATCTGGGCCCCTGACATGCTTAATTATGACAGTGCTGTTTGCAGCCAACATAACCAACCCCTCTGCATCAGGCCTGCTGGCTCCAGACAGTCTGTAGAGTAGGGACTCTTGTGATCCAATCCAATGACTTTATTAAGCATTTTTGTTGTGCTGGTTTTTCTATTAGGCCCTGAGGAAAGAGCTGAAAACAAATTCTCTATTTGCATGGACTGTTGTAGTAGTGAATAAATGAAAAATAAGCAAATAAGCATTTTATGTTATATTTAGTTAGGGAGGACACTATGAAAACAAGCAAAAATAGAACAAGGGAGCTTCTGTTTCATATAAATAAGAGAAACCTTCCTTAGAAGGTGACATTTGAACAAAGCCTGGGATCCTTTTAAATACCGCTTACCCCTCCACAGAGTCAACTCCACAACTCCATACAGGGGCCTGTGGGCCACTGTCTATCTGAGGCTCACAAGCCACACACCTGAGATTGCTGACTCTTCACTTACAAATGATGAAAAGCAACCTTCAGGACCTGGGTCCCTGAGCATCTGCCAACAAAGCTGAACTGCTAAGGATCTAACTCTCCCTCCATGAAATGTGGCCAGTGGGAGGTGCCAGCAAGCATATACATTATCTCACTTTCTCCCTCTGATGGATGGCTCCGGGTTACAGATCCTTCATACAACCTGTGTGACCACTGAATGGTGTTGAGGTTCAGTCTGGTGCTATGTATTACAATGCTAAATTCTGTACCCAAAGGTCTAGGCTTATGTGTGAATTCTCACTGTTACAAGCTTTTGTTATACAAACCTTGTTCCTTAATTTATAAACTATTGGCTAAGTAAAAATGGCTGCAGCCACTGGAGGGATTATAGTAGCCAGGTTTTTGAGTTACCTGGATGAAGAGGAGAGAAGAGAAGGAGCCATGAGAAGAGATGGACCATGAGCACATGTCCAGAAGAAACAGCAAGTATCTGGGGTACACTGCTGAGGAGGTAGCCAGGCCAGCAGTTAGAAAAGTAAATTAGAGTTACTGCCCCCCCTCAGTAATTGTCATAATCAAATAAAATAACTATAGTCTGAGTCTCATTTATTTGTAAGCTAGTGGAGATAAGCTTATGTTGGTTATTCAACAGAATGGTATCCCCCACAAATATACATAGGAAATCTGTGTGACTTTACCTGGAAATAGGGTCCTTTGCATGTGTATTCATGACCAGATAAAGTCATGGTCAAATGAAGAAGGGTGGAGGTTCTAATCCAACCTTTGATCCTTACAAAAAGGAAAGACAAAGCCACAAAGACACACAGGGAAGATTGTGCTAAATGACAAGGGAGACTGACACTGGTGCTATGTATCTACAAGCCCAGGAAGAATTTCTGCAAACATCAGCTCCGAGGACCAAAGAAGATTCTCCCCTATGAGCTGCCCATAAAGAATGGCCTAACCACACCCGACATTCTGAACTTCTGACCTCCAGAACTACCACATGGTACATCTCTGTTGTTTTAAGGACTTCAGTCATTCCATTAACAGCAGTCCTAGGAAACTAATATACAAGGCTACCAGCTGTGTGAGATTGTACCTCCCACATAAAGCGCTAATGCTTAATCCTTGCCTGAGGTCTGCTTTCCAGAGAACCATTGCTATGACAACCAAAGTCCTGGATCAACTGGAGGAAGATTGGTTGAGAAATATTTGAGCTCACAGAGTATTGACAGAGGAAAGAACTGAACCACAGACCTGACGTGGCAGCATACTATGGAGAAGACTGAAAAGATTAAATATGTTGGAGGAATAAAAGACATGATCCAGGGCCACAGGGAGGATTTGGGTTTGTTGTTTTCTTTCTTGCTATATGTCAAAATAGAATTTACATATTATAATAAAATGACTACATCTTAGGGTATTTTTGTGATTCTTTTTTATTATTAAAACATAACGATCCATAGACTGCTGTGCTGGATAGTTTTATGTAAACTTGACACAGGCTGGAGTCATCTGAGAAGAGGGAACCTCAATTAAGAAAATGCCTCCATACAATCATGTTGTAGGCAAACATGTAGAATATTTTCTTAATTAATGATTGATGGGTGAAGGTCCAGCCCAATGTGGGTGGGGCCATCCCTGGGCTGGTGGTCCTGGGTTCTATAGGAGGACAAGCTGGGCAGGCTATGAGAAGCAAGCCAATAAACAGCACATGTCCATAGACTCTGCATCAGCTCCTGCCTCCAGGTTCCTGCTCTGTTTGATTTCCTGTTCTGGCCTTTTTCAATGATGGATTACAATGTGAAATTGTAAGCCAAACAATCCCTTTCCTCCACAGCTTGCTTTTGGTCATGATGTTGCATGGTCATGCAATAAAAGCCCTAACTAAAATAACTGCCCTCCAAATAAAATTCCCATCATCTTATAGAATTCCTACCTCTTGATCAACATAACTTGCCAAGAGAGGCCAGCCAGGTGACAGTGGCATGGATGGAAGACTCTCAGAAGCCCGTCTGCCTCATGGCCTGCCCACCAAGGGCATCACTACAATGAGCAAGCACATAGTGGAGAGGTGGGAGAGAAAGAGGAGCAGAACAGTCTGTGAACAATGGAAAGAAGTGGAACTAGAGACTTGAGAGTGGAGAACAATCTGGTGTGAGTAGCCTGCACTGCCATATGAGGCCATGGGGATGTCCCAGCCCATGCTGTAGCTGAGGCCATGTCTGGGGTCTGTGTGGATGACCGTGGCCCATGTTACCACCAAAGGCCATGCAACTTCCCTGGTCTGGACTGCTTCCTGGAGACATATTAATGTCCACGGGCTGAGTGGAGCCAATCGCACTCCTCACCAGCTAATGCGATAAGGAGAACGGCTCCTGTACCTGGCCTAGGCAACTCAGTAGAGCTCCCCCTGGTGGTGTGAAACAAGAGAGCTTTGGCTGACCAAGCTATCACCCAGGCCCAGATCCAGGGCTTCGAGTTGGTCCACCACATCTATGACCTGCTGGAGCATGTGAAGGAGCTGGCCTTGCAGATCCAAAGCTGCAGGGTCTCCACGATACAGGGCAACAACAAGATATCCAAAAGCAACCAATAAGAATCCAGTATTAATAGTGTAGCAAAAGCTAAAGGCCTCAAACCAGACCAATGGCTCATTGCAATGAACGGTAGCAAATAAAACTGTTTGGGCACTAGAGTTTCCACTGTGAGATGGTTTTGTTGTTGATGTTGTCTTCAATTTTTAGTTCATTTTTCATTTTTCGGCTTTAAATTTTTGTTTCTTTTGTGGGGAGGTTGCAAGGGTGGAGGGTAGATATGAAGAGATAGGGAGATAAGTGGGATTGGGGTGCATGATGTAAAATTCACAAAGAGTCAATACAAAGTTTAAAAAACACCAACTTACTAACCAAAGACAACTACTGGTTACTGTTATCATCACAGGTGTGTTGTTTGTCTCAAGTGGTGTATAAAGAACCAGGTGCCAGGCATTACTATGGCTCACAGTAGTGCTTTTTAGACCCTTCTATTGGTGTGTGTGTGTGTGTGTGTGCTTCCTCCCCCCACTTCCCAGTTGCATAGTGAGTAGTACCACACTGCCTGCATAAGCCATATTCTACCCAGTCCCCCACTGATGAGTGGTTTGAGCTGATTGCAGCTTAGGCCTATAATGAGGGGACCTGCCAATGCTAAGAGCATATACATTAGCTTCCTTAAGCACATGCAACCATCTCTATTGGTATAAACACGCCTATGTACTTTCTGGATCAACAACAAAAGCTTCACACACACACACACACACACACACACAAAAAAAACTTTCTTAGTCTTTCAAAATGACTGCACAGTTTTTGCGCAATCCTAAAGAGCCAGTCATTCATTTCATAGCCTCACCACAAGTTGGAATTGGCAACCTTTTTAATTTTAGCCTTCCTGGTGGGTGTACAGTGGTAGTCATCGAGGTTTTAATATGCATTTTTCCTGATGACTAATGACGATCTCCTTTGGATGTGCTCATAATCACCTAGCTTCTTTTATGCAGTGTTCATCCACGTGCCGTGCTTTGTTTTGGCCACAACCCACATCTCAAATCTGTGTTAGTCATCCATGGCCACCTTGCTCATCACTCTGAAACCTGGCAGCTGAAAGCAACAATCAAGGATTGGCTCACTAGGGTCAGGAGCCTGGGAAGAGCTCAGTAGGGTCAGGAGCCTGGGAACAGCTCACTAGGGTCAGGAGCCTGGGAAGAGCTCAGTAGGCGGTTTCAGCTCCGTCTCAGGCTTCAGTGGGGGTGTTGACTGGAGCTGGCATCATATGACAGCTCTGTGGGGTCAAAGACATCACTTTTAATCTCACTCATCCAAGCCTCAGAAGAGAAGTGTTTCATGTTACTCAGTAAAATATTTAAAAAGCTTAAAGAGCTCCTGCTACTCTCACAGACCTCGTGGTATCAGTTTGAAACACTTCATCTAAAGGGTGGTGAAGAGAGATGCAAAGCTCACAACTAGCTGGAGAGTGGGCAGTGTAAACATCTTCAGGTGCAGGCAGCTGCTTGCAACAGCTTCTTGCTTTCATTAGAACACACACACACACACACACTACTATACTTAGTTGTTTAAAGAGTAAGCTGGATAGTGTTTCCAATACTCTATAAACTATCACTTGACCCGGAAACCTGTCTGTAGAACTGTTCACTGAAACTAGAATCCACAACATGGAGAAAGATGCAAAATAAACCGTTATCAAACATTACCAATGCATCAGTTGTGGCATCACTGAAGAATAAAATCATGTCACAACATTGAAAATGGTAGCTGTGCAATAATAGGACAAAGGTAAATAAGTCCTGGGCCCTTCCCCCATTACCCGCGAAAAACATACTTTTGACAGCTTGGTCATAAGACAAGGTTAAGCTAAAAAGCCAAAAATCTTACAGGCAAGGATCCCTTTAGGCCTAGACCAATAGAAAACCAGTCAAGTTAGAAGTGGCCACACAAACATTAAGCAAAGACTAAAGTGGACTGACATCTGTCTTCAATATTGTGTTTGTCTCCTCTGATGCCTCAAAACTGAGTCGAACTCTACTAAGCCTGTAGGCATGATGATCAATTGGGATTTTTGTTCATGACTGTAATATAGCATTAACTTGGCCTGCTGCCCTTGGAGACACTGCGTGTGTCTTGTTCCCCACCCTGGTGCTTTCTCAGCAAAGTAAGCACAAGCATAAAACCCAACCAAACCATGAGACCAGGAAGTTCATATAAAACAATGAATAGCTCAGGAGCTCTGGGCTAGGCCACTGGTCAGCTAACCTGCAAAGTCACTGTTAGAGTACTTGTAGTCAATAAAGAAAACATCTTCTAGCACTGTGCTACTGCCTCTGAGTTGTCCAGTATCCCTTCCAAGGAGGGATCTTTCCTTTTCTTGTTCAGAATATATGGCTTTGTCTCATTTCTATTATTTCTGTGCCATAGATTCTTTTTTTTGTATTTTTATTTATTTTATTTTATTTATTTATTTATTTATTTTATTTTTTCTCAAATCGTAATTCATTCACACAGGGGTTATAAACACAGAAAGGCAGGATGTAGGGAAGGGAATGACACTGGAGTGTGGGTGATCAGGGGGAATACAGATATCATCAGAACCGGGTATCGGCTGGGTGAAGGTTCAGGGGACAAGTCACTATGACTCTGCCTATGACTTGCTTGTCCTTATCTAAGTTGGTACTGTCTGCCCAGGCTACCTATTTACAAGGTCTATGACTACTCAGGCTTGTAAATTTCCACAAAAGCTGCCTGTTTACATTAGCTTATAGCCATCTGTTTCAATGTTTTCCACTGAGACCCAAGACTTGGTGTTAGTATACATGTATATGACAGGCCTATTGCTGATTTTAGGCCTATGGCTGATTTTAGGCCTTCAGTGGGTAAGCAGGGCTGCCCCTGACATCTCCTCCCTTCTCTAAGTATAGAAGGGCTGTGGTAATTCTAAACCTGTGGAGGCGGGGATAGAGGCCTGACCTCCAGTATTTGAAGGGGACCTTGTAATGGCTCCAGTCCCCCTGTGGTTCTCCAGTGAGGCATGAGGCCCATACCCGTCCCGATGTCTTTTTCCTGGAGAGGGGATACTTTTGACATCAACCCCTATGCAGTCAGGCTTGTCCCTCAGGGAACCCAGATAGATATTTTTATCTTTTATTTATATTCCCTTGCAGTGCTTAGCCTCACAGCCTAAGCAAGAATTCAGATCGCCTGACAGAGGGGGTTCTGGGTGGCCCCTCTCTGCGTGGTCTAGGGGCAGAAGTCCCCCCTTTTAGGTTGGGTGGAGATGGGTTTTGGAAACACCCTGTATAAAGTAACAACCTCATCTTGAGTCTCGTGGTCCTCCATAGCTAACTGATGATAATGTATCTGAGTAGGTTTTGCTACCAAATTATTTATCTGTTGTATCACAGAGTTAGTCCGCCTATTTGAGAGCCAGGGACCAGCAGAAAAAAGCAAAAAGAACCCAAATAATGGTCCCAAGATGGGAGGAAATAGGGTTGACAACCTTGGAGAGGCTGAAAACCAATTCTTGTACCAGCTTTCATCTGTCTCTTTCTCTCTCTGATTTTTCTTAGGGCTTTCACTACCTGTTTCATGCTCTCTTTACCCCTCCTTGTCTTGTCTATGTAAAGGCAACCTTCTTCTTTAAGAGCTGTACACATTCAAGAGCTGTACACAGCCTTTTCTATTGTAATAGAGTAAATCAAGTCCAATAAGGATCTTTGCGATTTTAGGAGGTCTCTTCAGACAGCGAAACGAGGGATTTCTTCAGATTAGTGATGTCAATCTCTAGCTGTTTGATGTTCTTGTCAGTGGCCCTTCAAATGTCTGAGTAGTATAAGTTCGGAGGCCAGCATCTGGATTAGAACTTCTAAGAGCAGACATCACGGGTGATTCATTTTTACCTGGAAAGGAAAAAGAAGGGAATTCTCAGGGAGATTTCTCTTCCCTGGATATAAATTGTTATTCATCGTATTTATGGTTGGGCCTGGCTTTGTGGGGGTATCTATTTTTTTATTAATCTTTTTGGTAGCCAGTTAGCTGTGCCTTCTGTGGTATCAGACAGGCATATCAATCCTCGGCCCCATAAGGGAACTGGGTCTAGGCCATTCCCTTTAAGGGTAAGAAGGTCCTTCCCCATATCTGTGGCAAAGTTTTGTTGGTCTCAGTGGTGCCAGAGGCAGTCAGCAGCAGATTTGCCATGAGCTTTCAGCTTTAGAGAGATAAAAGTGAACGAGACATGATGGAGAGTATTTCAGGGGGACTCCTTCTGAGGGAGTACCATTCCCCCTCTTTTGTTTTTAAAGCCAATTTTTCAGAGTTCTTGTAAAATCAGTGTGCCATAGGTTCTAGTGTTTAGGATTATGGTCTTGCTGGCAGGAGCCTGATATAGCTGTCTCCAGAGAGGCTCTGCCAGAGCCTGACAAATACAGATGTAGATGCTCCCAGCCAACCACTGGACTGAGCATAGGGACCCCAGTGGAGGAGTTAGGGAAAGGACTGAAGGAGCTGAAGGAGTTTGCAACCCCATAGGAAGAACAACAATATCAACCAACCAGATACCCCAGAGCTAAACCACCAACCAAGGAATACACATGGAAGGACCCATGGCTCCACCCACGTATGTTGCAGAGGATGGCCTTGTCAGGCATCAGTGAGAGAGGCCCTTGGTCCTGTGAAGGCTAAATGCCCCAGTGAAAGTGAAGGCCAGGACAGGGAAGCGGGAGTGGATAGGAGGGTGGAGGAGCACCCTCATAGAAGTAGGGGGAGGGGGATGGGATAGAGGGTTTGCAGAGGAGAAACTGGGAAAGGGGATAACATTTGAAATGTAAAAAAAATTAAAATATCCAATAAAAAAACATAGGGCCTAGAATATACAATGGTAGGAAATTCTAAGGAATAGCCATTGGTTATAGGGAAAGTAAATGTAAATTGTCATGTGATGTCATTTATATAGAGAATGACAAAAATTAGAAAGGGAAAGTATAATAATCATGTAAAAATGATAGGATAACAGTACACTGATCTGATTAATACATATTCATTTACCGAAATGTCATGCTCGGGCTGGAGATATGGCTCAGCGGTTAAGAGCACTGATTGCTTTCCCAGAGGTCCTGAGTTCAATTCCCAGCAACCACATGGTGGCTCAAAACCACCTGTAATGGGTTCTGATGCCCTCTTCTGGTATGTCTGAAGACAACAACAGTATACTCACATATATAAAATAAATAAATCTTTAATAAAAAGAAAGAAAAAAAGAAATGTCATGCTCTGTACCATAAATAAACATAACAATTAAAAAGAAAAATATGTATGTTTCTAAGAAAGGAAATGACAGTGAGGTAGGCAAACATACAGAATATCTTAGCAACTTAGGACTCCACTTTTCTGGGGCTATATACATACTTCTCTCCCAGCAATGAACCTAGAAACCTAGGATCTCCTTCGGCATAAAACTGTGCGTGCACAACACTCTGAACAATAAAGGTTCCCCCCGCCAACAACTTTTGGTGACTCAAGTTTCACGGACAGTTTCTATGCAAATATTTTACAAGTATATCAAGTATGAGAATGAGGGGGCATATCCAGCCTAGTCAGCTTTTGAGTGTATGTATATTAAGACAAACTGTGTCTGTCTACTGAGTGAATCTTTAGTGTTCTCTAGTGTGTAGTGGTTTGTATATGCTTGGCCCAGGGAGTGGCACTATTAGGAGGTGTGGCCTTGTTGGAGGAAGTGTGTCACTGTGTAAGGTGAGCTTTGAGAACCTCCTCCTAGAAGCCAGTCTGCTCCTGGTTTCCTTTGGATGAAGATGTAGAACTCTCAGCTCCTCCTGCACCAAGCCTGCCTGGACGCTGCAGTGCTTCCTACCTTGATGATAATGGACTGAACCTCTGAACCTGTAAGCCAGCCCCAATTAAATGTTGTCCTTTATAAGAGTTGCCTTGGTCATGGTGTCTGTTCACAGCAGTAAAACCCTAACTAAGACATAGTGCCTATGAATAATTGGGAGTGAATATGATTGAAATCATGTGTATCATGAAGAGGGATTATATAACCCAAACTTGCCAATCAAAATAGAGAATAACCTTGCTATACACTTTGGTAGCCACCTCCTTCTCCTACATCCGAAACAATAAAGTGGGCCCTTCAGTATTCTTTCTCTCTTTGAAACAACTTGTACTTTTGTTTTGCTCTTAATAAACTTCTTGCTTTAATGTTAGTGTGTGCATCTTTTCCAATTCTTTGTACAGGCGCCAAAGACCCGGAAACACACAGAAACTATCACTAATGATAGAATCATGGGTGAGCTCCCCCCTTTACTTCCTACATTTGTTTTTCCTGTAGAGACGGGGTCTTATGTAACCCAGGCTGGTCTCCTTCCCCTCCCACCCAAGTGCTGAAACTACAAGCATGTGACCCTGCACTTGGTGTTACTTCCCACATTTAACAGTATATTCTGTATCTAAAGATCTAAAATTACTGGTCTACACCCCATGTTAAACAGTGAATTTGATGCAGTAAAAATAAAATATAAATTATTGAAAGTGTTCTCATTTTTATCAAATTTCATTTGAAAAATTCAAAGCTACAGAGAACCAAGCACAAGGGCTGATAAATGCTTTATCTGTATCTACTGTTCTCAGGATGCTTTTCCTTTCTGGTACCACACATCACTGGAGTTGAGTCTGACATCCCACACATCTGTGTCTAGGAACAAGCATCTTCCTAACACCCACAATCATGTCACCCAAGCAGTAACCATGTTAGGGTCTTACCAAATATACAGTTTAACTTCTACACTACAGTAAGAAATAGTCTTTCGTCTACCGTTTGTCTGTTCTATTTAGTTTGGCCTGTGTTATGTGGCATATAAAATAATCCTTCAACTACTTTTGAGGTAGTCTTTCATGATATTGACCCCTTTTGAGATTCTGTCTAGATTAGCTATTTTGCAGGCTAGTCTTCAACTTTGAAGTCTTTGAGTCTTCATGACTAGAAATTACTTGAATCTCTTCACGAACTCATAAATTTCATTTTACACTGAAATGAAACAGTCTGAAACAGGGCGTCTCTAACTGACTTGTTAAAGAGACCAGGCTGAGGTTTTGATGGATTTGATGTGACGTGGACTCAGTCATGTGCATCTGAACTTCAGCCTTTGGTCCTCTGTAGCAACCCGTAGCTTAAAAACCACACGATCAGCCTGCTGGCGGTGGCACACACCTTTGACCCCAGCCGTTAGAAGATAGAGGCAGAAGCAGGGGGATCTCTGAGCTTAAGGTTCACAGGGCCAGTTTCAAGACAGCCAGGGCTACACAGAGAAACCCTGTCTCCCTATCTAGAGAAAGAGAGGGGGGCAGGGAGGGAGGAAAGAAGGAAAGAAGGAAGGGAAAGAGAGACAGACAAGAAAGGAGGGAGGAAGAATGGGGGGAGAGAGAGACAGAGAGAC
>NW_021604594.1:12516022-12540203 GCF_004785775.1 Grammomys surdaster
GAGGGAGAGAAAGAGAGACAAACAAGAAAGGAGGGAGGAAGAATGGGAGGAGGGCAAGCAAGTGCTTGAGAGCAAGGCAACAGCACAAGAGAGGAAACCGATGCTTTTCACCCCTAAGGCTTGTTTATATCGAGAGAGCATTTCCTAGTCTTCCTGTTCTACTGTTTATTTTCCAGGCGGGTCAATAAACTAGACAGGGAGTTAATCAGTCATAGCTTTAAAAGCTGGTGGGACCAGAGAGTAAATCATCTGTATATCCACTGTTCAGACACCACAGCCTGTGAGCTTTCTAAGCTGTTTTCATGAAATGAAGAATGGCAGCCTCCCACCTGAAATTACAGCGCTCTGTAAGCAGAGGCAGGACTGGGAATTCAGACCAGCTTAGGCTGTATAGCGAGACCGCTTCTCAAAATGAAAGACATTAAAACTGCTTTACTAGAATTTTTGAGTTATGAAAAAAGACCTGATTCCTGAACTTGTCAAGCAAAATTTAGCCAGAGGGAGGTTGTCTAAACTTCATTTGTTACTTAGCCTATTAAGTCTTCCAAATATATATATATATATATACACATATACATATACATATATATATATATTCTACAAATAAGAGCCATGGCAAGGAAGCTTCCTTAATGGTGAGTTGTATTTCTAGGAATGTCTTCCTTATGCAGCCAGGGGCTTGGCTGCAGCCCTAGGGATGATGTAGTTTTTGAGTCCGTGCCACAGTTCTGACCTCACCTGCCTGTGGCAGTTATTGCTAATTAATCATCCTTCTTCCCTATGAGCCGGACACCACCCCAGCATTTCCCAGCACAGCACTACAGGGCTTCCTGAGGTTGATCGGGTTCGGTACATCAGATGAACTCTCTGTACCACTTCAAAATACTTAATGTCATCTACATTGGCTTCTCATCTTCAGCCCGGGAATGGCGAGAGTCTAAAAGAGTGTCTCATGAATGGACCAATAATTGGCAAGCCTGGTAAAATCCTGTATCAAATGTTTTTCAATAGGTGTTTGGACAAAGGAAGAAAAGGAGGCTATATCAGGGTTGGCTGTGTACTGTAACAGTCTGATCTCAATGTGCATAGTAACTAAAGCATACATTTTCTTGCTCAGTAAATAGTCTGGATTGGTTCTAGGTTTGAGGGATGAGAGTAGGTGAATTCCATTCTCCATTGCTAGGAAAGATCCAGCCAGGCAGTGGTGGCGTACACCTTTAATCCCAGCACTCAGGAGGCAGAGGCAGGCAGATCTCTCAGTTTGAGGCCATCCTGGTCTACACAAGGAGTTCCAGGGCAGCCAGGGATACACAGAGAAACCCTGTCTCAAATTTTTTTTTCAAATAATTGTTAAGAAAGAGAAAAATATCTAATCTGATGAAGGCTATGCCATGTCTGTCTGTCTGTCTGTGTATGTCTGCTTCTGTGTGTCTGTGTGTATGACTCTATGTGTATATGTGTGTGTGTGTGTCTGTGTGTCTGTGTGTCTGCGTGTGTGTTTGCTCCCACATGTAGAAGTCAGAGATTAACCTTGGGTGTCATTCTTCAAGAGCTTCCCACCTTGTGTTTTGTGGACTAGAGATGCTGGTTCATCTGGGCTGGATGAGAGCAAGCCTCAGGAATTCACTTGTGTCTGTCTCCCAGAACTGCAATTACAAACTCTCCACCTTTATTACATGGGATCTAGAGGTCAGACTCAGGTCCTCCTGCTCAAAAGACAAGCACTTTACTGATGGGGCCACCTCCATCCCTAGTAGGGAAATACACACAAGAAACTCAGAGGCTATGCAACTCAAGCTTGAAGGAGGCTTGTATCAACTGTGCTGTCTTCTCTTCAGCAAAACATCATTACATGGCTACACATGTCTGTAGACCAGTGTTTCTCAACCTGTGGGTTGTGACTTCTTTGAGGGTCAAATGACCTTTTCACAGGGGTCACATATCAGGTATTCTGTATGTCAAATACTTACATTATTAATTCATAACAGCTGCAAAATTACAGTTATAGAGTAGCAATGAAAATAATTTTGTGGTGGGGGGTAGGGTCACCACAACATGAGGAACTGTACTAAGAGGTCGCACGCAACGTTGGGAAAGTTGAGAACCACCACTGTAGGTGAACAATAGAGTGAAGATTTGGAAGCAGAAGCCCCCAGAATACACTCCACTATAGAAGGAACACAACTTCTCCATTGCCAGCTGCCAACACCACCCAGTAAGAAGGACCAGGTAATCTCATGGCTTCTTGTACAGCAGGCAGGATGAAGCATCCACATCCACCTCACACCATGCCAGGCCTTTTTACATTCCCAAATGCAAAGATAAAACTAAGAATTATGTAATGCATTATGAAAACGTACGACACTTTAGTCTCTAAGATGCCTTCTAAAGTAGAACTGGAAGCCAGGTGTGGTAGCTCACACCTGCAATAAGTACAAGCTCTGGGAGGCTGAGGCGGAAAGGCTGACATTGTGTTGTTGTCCAAACCTCATAGAGATGCTTGTCCAGAGTAAGATGAACACCACTTTCCTGGGCAGCGTCATCTCAGGGCATCACTGTTGTATAGCCTTAAAGTGGAGTAAGATAGAAAAGAACAATTATTAGATATGGATTTATTGATTTAGTTAGTGATTTATTTAAAGCACTGCTTTACTGCCTGTTTGCCAAGCATGACTTCACTTGCTACCAGGAACAGAATGACCTGGAGAAATAGCTAAGACAATGGGCCGTTGCCCTTAACAACCTGCTGACCGCCACAGATGCTTCTGTAAAATCTTGCTTGCTTGCCTGCCCCCACCTTGTGGCTTTAGAATATAAATTGAGAATATAAACTGGACCCGGGATCAAAGCCTTTCAGGCGATGTCCTGGTTTTGGTCCACAAAGGACATTTTCTCTTTTGCCTCTCAATGGCGTCAGAAGCATACTCCAGAGACTCCTGTGGCAGTCTGTCAACTAAAATGCCACTGTGCAGCACCTGGACATCACATACTTAACAATCACTTATTAAGCATTTTCCACAGATCTAACTTGAATAGTTATGTCATTTAGCAATGTAAACAGAAGAGTGCAGTATAGGGGTGGGATGAAGAAGAGACCACTCAGCATCTAGGTATTCAAGTAGTCTGGAAACAGAGAAGTCTTTATATAGCTATTAAAATGGAGAGTTTCTACAAGAACTGCCCAGCAAGGGCAGACAACTTCAGAAATAAGACAAAGGCGAGGGACTTCATTGAAATTTGGGATAGGTTAAAAATAATGATCTCTGATGTAACATTTACAACTTTAAAAAATTAGTTTTGCAGTGGAAGTTGGTACCAGTCAACAGCTGAACTAAATAAGTCCCCACAAGTCTTTCAATAAGAGGCATATATGAGGTAAAGTTCGACTAAGAGAGTCCACTTAGATGTGATGGTGTATGGCATCAGAATCCCCTGCAGGATGCGAATGTGATGGCTTACCACGGGAAAACAGGAGTAGCCTCAAAGGCAACAGAGAAAGTCATGGGGTGGGATGATACAAAGTTATCATCTCATCCATGTCTCCTGTGTCTCTGGATACTTTTGCTGATGTGTAGCACTTCCAGCAGAGGGCAGACAGGGATAGGGAAAAAATAGGAAAGCAAAATGTCTTGCAACCCCAGCCCTGCCCACAGACGGAAAGGTAAAAATAACTGTGTGAGCTGAAATCACGCACAGCCATACGAAAGACAGCAGTGAGCTTTGAGTGTCCCGTGACCTTTAGCAATTTTTGTAAAAGCATTAAGACTCTTAACCGTTGTGAATATGAAAGAAAGAAGAATAGAGCTAGACCTTGGTTCCTACCATTTATAACTTTACAAACATGGACAAACGAAGTTTCCTTTGTAAATCAAATTATAAAGCATACTTTGGATAGCGCCTTGGGTCTTGTCCTTTATGCCTCACTAGCTGTCGTACTTCTCCCTAAATTTGGGTCAGCGCATAAAATTATGCTTAGCACTTCTGGTGTCGTAAAGTATCTCCAAGATCTGCTTTAATGTGTTCCTCTTTGTCAGCATCCCTTCCTCTGGGATACCTTCACCACAGCCACTTTCTGGAATTAAACAAAGAGCTCCTGGCTGTGCGTCTCTAGGCTTTCCCATGAAGCAATGCCAGTGTAGCCATGGTGGGCTCTTTCCTCTTTCACTCTGCTGATGTCTGCATTTAGTTTCACTCCCAACAACCATCTTTTGTTTCTTTGCCTCAATTTCCTCATTGTTCACCAACTGCCTTGGCTTTAGTTGCCTGGCTGTTTGTTTGTTGTGTTTTCTTTTTTTGGTTGCTTGGTTTTTGTTTTGCTTCGGTTTGTTTTTTGCAAAATAACACATGGGATAATCAGATAAGAAAGCACGATGATAGATTTGGCTGTCCATAGCTGAAGTGACACACAGTGATCAATCAGCACAGAGTTCAAGTGATGTGACAGGCCCCTGATTCCTAGACATCTGAATTTAGACAGGGCTTTGTAAACTGCACCAGTAGTGAAGTATGGACTTTATTAATGTCTTACAATTAATGTATGCTATATCTTGGCTCTTTATGGGCTACTATAAAAGGATACCTGGGATTGGGTGTTTTATTTAAAGAATGATCTAGGAAACAAGGGTGAGGGATTTGCTTTGCTTCATACCATGACCTGAGGCAGAATGGCAGGAGAGAATGAGAGGGAGGTGGACAACAACACTTGTTTTTATTTTTTAAAAAAATTCTTAGAGTTAAAGTGGCCTTTAAGCTTACATTTTTGCATTATGATGATTTTGCATTATGACGTATTTGCATTTGTACATTATGTACATTTGGTTTAATTCGATTCAATTTATTAAATAAATTTCCAAGAATCTGCCATTGAACTAGAAAAAAATATATTTCTATTCTGTGTGTGTGTGTGTGTGTGTGTGTGTGTGTGTGTGTGTGTGTGTGTTAGGGCACATGCCTGACAAGACATGGATTTGAAAGTGAAGGTCCACCAGGTCTTGCTTGTTAGGGATCTGGGTGTTCCCTGCACCTCAGTAGCCAAGCTGGCCTCCAAGTTTCCTACTAGCTATCATGTCTGTCTCCCACCTCTACACAGGAGTGCCAGAACTATAGACGTGTGCTGCCATCGCTTTTTTACATGGGATCCAGATGCTGGCAGGCTTGCCTGCTGAGCCATCTCCCCCATACAATAAACAAACTCTTGCAATAGTGATATTAATCCATTCGTGAGGATGGACCTCTCAAAAAGACCCTCTCTCTCAATCCTGCTGCTTTGGAGATGGTTTAACACCTTAAGTCTGTAGGGGACGAAGCACATGCAAACCATAACACTGGGGTAACTGAAAGATGACCTGTGCTATTGAAGAGACTGCAGTTGTGCGTATGCTATTTATGCGGTGTCTCGTAGACTGATTATATCATCTCTGTTAACTAATAAGCATATTTGCTCACACTGGAACCTTGCCAAATGTATGCAAGAGCATCACTACAAAGAACGTGTGAACGATTTCCTCAAATTAAGCAAGGATTACCTTTATAGCTTGGGGTGAAAGTTGCACTTCTCTACCTTTTAATAAAACTAAAGGCCAAGGGGCAACCAGCAAGTCAGAGAAGTTTTAAACAGTAACCTTCACCCCAGTCAAACATCCTAGAAAACACAATCATTGTTATGCCCAGATCTCAAGGTCCTCACAGACCATCAGGAGTCCAACTCCTATGCAAAAGCAGAGTCTTAATTCAAGCTCAAGCTTGGACCCTCCAATCTCTCCAGCACATTGGAAGATGTGTAAGGTACTGAGCTGGTACAAGCCTTGCCTGTTTATCATGGTATCAGGGTGAGGGACTTTCCAACTTGGCTCTTACATAATTGGTTGACATTTGCTTAGTGCACTTTTCTATTGGCTAGTAATGATTTCAGCTTAGTATGAACAATAGTTACTATCTTAATCAATCTACTTTAGACATTAGGTTCTTTCTCAAGAACTGATTGGTTGTTGCTAGGAATGGAGTGGCTATTTGCCCAGGGGAGTTGTGATTGTTACCAGGGTGACATGGCTCCTGAAACAAGTTAGGATTTTTTCCAGTAGCTGAGTTCACTTTATTAATCATAAAATGGAATCTGAAAATGAAATGGGGTTTGTAATGTTAAGCTGAGCCCTTCAGTTGTCCCATGCCAGTATGTGCCATCCATCCAAGGTCAATTAGGAAGTCTAGACTCAGCATGGCAAGCTGTACTAACAAAACACTCCCATTTACTTCCCCCAGGCGGATTCAGTGAAGACCAGACATGGCTCAGTATTTCTAACCCTCCCAAGCTCTAAGAAAATCACAGCCACCAGCAAGTGACAGATGAGACCATGTGACGCATTTCGATCCAAAACTGGTATCCAGGAAAAGCAATGTACTCTTCCTACTCCTGTCCTGTTAGGGCAACATCAGAGGAAGGCAGCTGGAGAGTCACTTCTACCGATGCCCAGTGGTCACAAGGCCACTTTGACCAAACCAATGGCAGCTACCTAAGAAACATTAGTAAGGCCATCTTACTGCTTGTAGCCAACCCCCCTACCCTAATCGGCCAGTAACCCCTCTTCCCTCAAAGATGTAGAGGCTAACTGAGAAACTAGGAACTTCGCCTCAGAGGGCAGTAATGAGGTGGCTTCCTCCACCTTTCCTTGCCAGCAAGGGGCTAGACATTGCCAGAGCAGAGACTTAAAGTAAGGCAAGTAAGTAAGTCATAAAACACAACCTTGGCTTCCCTTCAGATGTTCATTGAATCCTAAAGTTGCACTGTATGCTAAGAAGCAAACAGAGTCATTCTTTCACATGAACCTGTTCAGTCTTGTACAGAGATCCCATCAACATTAAAGGGCCTAGCTTTCCCCATAACCCGAGTTGGAACCAATCCTCTCAGTTCTTGTCAACTGCCCTTTTCTCAGGAAGTCTAACCAAGCCCCTAGGAATAATATGGAGACAAAAGGACATAGAGGTGTCACTGATGCTCTGATTCTATGGCCTCTGAAGTGACTTGTTTCTCCAAAGCCGTGTCAGACAGGGCATTGTTAGGTGTGGAAGCTATATCATGATAACATGTTCCTGCTCCCTGTTTATAAAGCATTTGCTCAGAGAATGAGCAGACGGGGATAGTTCCTCAGCATTGCCCTGTGTAAGATGACTTCCTGGGTTTCTCCTCCTCCCCAGTAGTTACTTGTTATTTTAGTTCTGTTAGCCAGGGTACTCTATCTGCTTGGAATGTAATTACTAAGGTTAGTAGACTGTACGTTTTTAAAGGGAAAGGACTCAAAGATTTGTACTTTCAAGCCTTTGCTATCTAACTAAATTTGATGAAGTTTATAAAATGGCCTTGACTGACACAATCCATACATAGATTACTTTCCTGTGGCTCCTATTACAAAATACCAGAGTCTTAGTAATTTTAAATAATAGAAATATATTCTCTCATACTTCTGGAAAGTATGAAAAGCTGAAAAGGGGGCTGAATTTAAGGTGTCAACTGGACTGTCTTCCTTATAGACCCCTGGGAGAATATATCCCTTTAGTCTTCCAACGACTGACAGCTGACATCCCTTGTCTTCATCATACCAACCGTTACATACATAGAGATAAGTTTACATCTTCACTTTGTCTACTGTATGATGTAAAACCTCCCTCTGGACCAATCATTTGAGTACCATTCAGAACATACCCAGATAATCTAGAATGACTTCCTTATCTTAGAATCCTTAATTTAACCACATTGGGAAAGACTTGATTTGAATCCTATGGTAGCATAGAAAGGCCACAAAATTAGAATCTGATGTTTTGTTTTTGGTGTTGTAGTTTGAATCCAAAGACTATGCATGCTGAGCATATATCCTATCACTGAGCTATGTTTCAGCCTCCAAGAAATAATATTTTATGACCTGATATTTGTGAGAGATGTAATATTGTATAATAGTATAGCCTTTCAGGTCAGTACATGGCGAAAAAGTATTGTCAAGAGAATCTAGGCAGCGTATCGAGGGTATTGCCTTCAGCATGATGGTGTGGATAATTCTGACCAGCCATTTGATTGACAGCACCTAAAAAGCTGGGTGTAGTTTAAAAAAAATAGTAAGTGTATCTACATTCAAAACAGTAAAGGATTGTAGAGCCAAAATCCAGGGAAAGGACGAGAGCAGAAAGATTAGCCAAGTTTTATTGGATGTTTTCCCTCGGAAGCACTCACAGATTTCAAAAACAGGCAGTTAAAAGGCAGAGAAGCTGGGCAGCGCTCCCAGTAACTAGTTGGTTAAGAGAGAAAATGGGGCCCAGCAATGAGGAGACCCCAGTAAGTCCCTCCATCCTCAGTTAGGAACCCTAAGGCAGCATACCTTGGGTAGAATTGAATCAAAACAAGCCAGCACAGCTCTGAGTGGCCTCAATATGTCAACCAGAGTTAATGGGGATCCTGATTGCTCAACCCTTCATCATTGCCCGGAATACAAGATTAAACCCTTTCTGAACCTGGTGGGAATATTTCCAAATGAAGAAGAAGTAGCATCAGTAAAAAAAATGTGTTTAAGGGTATTTGTCATCATTGATGCATTATTCTAAATAAAAAACCAAAGGGAGACCTCAACAAAGGGGTTTTGTTTTTAAATAGATATTTCTAGATATAAGAACTGAATTCACCATAAGCAAAATATAAGCCCTAAATGTGCATGTATGTAACAACACACAGATGGTCCTCATATAATAAGAGGGTGATGTCCTGATAAAACTACTCTAACTGGAAAATATCATAAACCACAACTGCCTCATGCGCCTAACCAACTTTGAAGAACAACAATACAGCTATACTGTAACATGGGTCGTTTCCCTTTGTGACTAAGTACTGACATGGAGATGTGACTCAGGACCACTGCTACCTGTCCAGTCTTATGAAAGAAGGTTTTATGGCATATTATCAGCCTCAGAAAACGATCAAAACATTAAAAAAAGTTTACATTTATTTTATTTATTTATTATCTATTTGTATGTGTGTATGTTGGGGGTGTACTGGTTGGTTCTATGTCAACTTGACACAAGCTAGAGTCATCAGAGAATAAGAAGCTTCAATTGAAAAAATACCTCCATGAGATCTAGCTGTAGGACATTTTCTTAATTAATAATCAATGTGAGGGCTCAGCCCACTGTGGGTGGTGCCCTCCCTGGCTGGTGCTCCTGGGTTCTATAAGAAAGGAGGCTAGACAAGGGATAGGAACAAGCCAGTAAGCAGCACCCCTCCATGCCACTGAGTCAGCTCCCGTCTCCAGATTCCTGCCTTGTTTGAGTTCCCACCTGGACTTGCTTTGGTGATAATGACGTGGCAGTTTGAGCTGAACAATCCCTTTCCTCTGCAACTTGACTTTTGGTTATGGTGTTTCATTGCAGCAATAGAAACCCTAACTAAGACAGGGGGTGAACTTGCATATGCCACTGGGTATACGGGGAGACCAAAGGAAACTTGTGAGTGTCTGTTCTCTTCTTGCATCTTGTGGGTTCTGAGTGTTGAACTCAGGTCATCAAGCTTGGTGACAAGTGCCTATTGCCCACTGAGCTATCTCACTAGCTCCCAAATTCAATTTTTGAGGTACAGTTCCTACTGAGTGCACACTGTTTCCATGCCACAGTAAAACTGTAAGTTGAGCCCTTGTAAGTCAGAAACTGTCTGTCCTCAAGATAAGTCAACAGAGGTAGAAATAGAACTGGTAGTCTTTAAAAAGTTAGTGTCAGGAGTCATCTAGGAAAGGCTAAAGGCGTGGGGTGACTTTTCTGGATATAGCCAGTTTTGCTTGGCTGCAATGGATAAATTCTGAATTGCAGGGCCTTCAGAGATTTTAATCTCAGGATTAATTCTTGTTGCTAATATGCTTTTCCTGTCATTATTATGTATTCTAATGATTTCTGGGCATTAGCCCACCCTGTTGGGCGGGTTTTCTACAGATCAATGCAGATATAATCTCTAATAGTAATGCTATGCAGACAAATTGATGATTTCATAATTCCTAACAATGATTCTATAGAATTCCTAAAAAAAATTTTTTTTGGGGGGGGGGGGAGAGTTCAAGACAGGGTTTCTCTGTGTGTGTAGTCCTGGGTAATTCCTAAATTTATACAAGTAATTTTGAGCCCTCTATAGTATGAAGGCTGAAATTAGGGCTCTGTAAACCTTCATGTGTCACGGGCTAATTACACTAGAATAAGAACAAGCTTGGAATAAATTTATGATTAGGGAAAACGTTTTTTTCTAGGCTATCTGTGAAACCATTACCTGATAGCTAAAGGTCATAAACTGGGAATGGACAATTTATTGTAAATGCAAGGACAGAAAATAAAATATTGACTGAATTTATCTATACAAAACTTCAAAACTAGTAAGACACAAGACAGATGAAATTGCCTCTTGACAAAACTATGCTAACTTGTAGTATAAAAATTATTACTTTAAACTTATAATGAAAGTGTGGATCTAGGAGATGAATAATGAACATTTAGCTAGGTACTAGTCTTGATGGAACACATGTAAATATTTCTGCTGTAACTCTATTCGATTTATGGTTTGAATTTATGTCTCAAACTTGCTATGAACCTTTGGAATGTAATGACGCTTGAAAAACCATGTGATCATTAAGAATGTATAAGAATTAAGAACTACAATAAGGGGGGACCTTTTTTTCTCTCAGCAATAGAGACAAGGCTTTTTCTCCACTTTCAGCAATAAAAAGGTGGAAGCTTTTTCTTTCTCTGAACAATAAAGGTTGGAGATTCTTTTTCATCCAGAATGAGTAAGTTCTTTCTGCAGCGGCGCTTGCTCAATGAAACCTGGTCATGGGGGCTTTTGGTCCACCCACCAAATATGTGTGTGTGTGTGTGTGTGTGTGTGTGTGTGTGTGTTTGCACTAGGAAATATATGTGTGTGTGTGTATATATATATATATACATGCATATGTAAGTATAGGTATGTATATATAAGTATGCACACAGACTTGTGGAGTTGATGAGAAAGGAGGTCAGACCCAACCAGAACGTGTGTGTGCGTGTGTGTGTGTGTGCGCGCATGCTCACACACATGTATTGTCTGTGTAAAAGATGTTAATTCTTTTTCTTTTTTCTCTGGTTCACAAAGAGTTAATGAGTTCCTAGCCTTTAACCTGGCCAGTGAGAGGTCCTTGAATGAGAGAAAAAAAAATAATTGACGCTTATTAGCACAGAATAGTAAGAGAGAGTTGCAGAGAAAGAAACCAGCACTACTAAAGCACAGACAGTGAGATTATAAGGCCAGGGACCATCAGTCTTTAGCCTTTGCTTTTTTGTTCCATCTTAGCTTGTTCCCCAGCTGAAGAGGCCTCCCAGGCAAGCTGGTGAGGCACTCATTTGAGTGTGTCCCTGAGGGGACCTTCAGGGAGAAATTAGCTAGGGGAAGACCTGAACGGAGACAGCATTGTAGGCTGAGGTTTTGGACTAAATAAAGAGGGGGAAAAGGAAAAGCCAACTAAATGCTAGCATTCTCCTTTACCTGCTTCCAGATCCACCCAGATAAAAGCAAGCAAACATCTGAAAGCCATGAAGGTCAGTATCCTTTAACTTCCAGCCAACCTCCTACACACACACACGCACACATTCTCCCTCTTGTTACTTTTCAATCAAGTATCTTGTCACAATGGGAAAAGAAAGGAATACACAAGTCCTTTAAACCTATGTTCTAGGGGCCTAGAGAGATTGCCTAGTGGTTAAGAGCACTTACTGCTCTTGCAGAGGACCCAGTTCCCAGCATCCACCTGACAACTCACAACAGCCTGAGCCTGTAACTCCAGTTCCAAAGGATCCATCACCCTCTTCTAACCTACTAAAGCATTAGGCATGCATGCAGTGCATATACATATGTGCAGACAAAACTCATAAACATAGAATAAAAAAATTAATCTTACACTGAAGATTGAACCAAGGCCTTATTTCATGATGGAGATTCTTGGGAGGGAGAAGAAAAAGGGTTGGGGAAGGATGAAAATACAGAACTCTATGTGTTTGACAGAAAGTGAGCAACTACCTATGCATATTTACTTGTAGGTGACTCCAGAGAGCAATATTAAAGTTGCATTGATTTTTATTTTATGCACATGGTTATTTTGCCTGCATGTATGTCCATGCACTGGTGCCCACGGATGCCAGAAGAAGGTGTTGGATACCTTGTAGGAGAAGGTGTTGTAAAGTTACAGATGGCTAGTAGCTGCTGTGTAGGTGCTGGGAACTGAACTTGGGTCCTCTGGAGAAACAACTGGTGTTCCTAACTGCAAAACTATCCCTGCAGCCCCCAGAGTGCAATATTAAATTGGTTGGTTTAAAATGCTTTCCATATAGCTTTGTAGGGAGACAACGATGACTTTCTCCCCTCTATGACAAAAATGACACCGTTGCCTGAAAGTCACTCTAGACAGAGATGGTACCATAAATTGTACACCAAGATTGTACTTCAAAAGAAACAAATGCTGAATTTTCTATTGCTTCATAGTTTCTAGCTTTCCAGTGAAGTACTTCTGGTGGTTGCCATGGTGAGTCCTCTGGGCAGTAGTTTTAATTCTCCTCATTAGTAAGTAGCATATGGTGAGGTTACACTGTGCAGTGTGTGTGTGTGTGTGTGTGTGTGTGTGTGTGTGTGTGTGTGTGTGTGCTAGAATAACTATGGAGACTTGCTATGTGAGTGAGAGACAGGCAACTCAATTTCTGCTGCCTGGAGGCAGAACCTTGAAAGAGTGGAACACTTCTTCCATCATATGACCTCAAGAATGACACATGCTTATTGAAAGAGTAATGCCGTACTAATTATTTAAGTGTATTCCTCAATTTGGGGGCAAGGTCAATTTAATTGTTGAGGCCAATTAAAAGATCTGTCTCCGAAGATGGTACCTTAAATAGCACAGACATATTAAATTCAGTATTGATTACAGAACATCACCGCTCAGAACAGTCTAAAGATGAGGACATTTGCTTCATCCATCATGATTAACATGATGCTATACACAGGGCGATCCACAGCCACATAAGGAAACTTCTTAATGCAGCAAAGGCCGGGGAAGCTGCATGTTTACAGGAGAAAATAGTGGCAAGGGTCTACCTATATCATTGCTATACTTAATTACATGAATGTGGAACTATTTAGAATAATTTCAAAACCAGGTATGGTGGGGACACGCTTGTCAGCCTGGCATTCAGGAGGCTAAGAGTGGAGAACCATAAGTTAGAGACTGGCTTGTATAGCGGAATATTCTCCCCCCACACACACACTCACACATTTTACAATAAACTTGGTAATTTATTAGGAGCTAATGTGGGAGGAGTAAGAAGAGGAGGAGGAGGAAGAGGAAGAAGAAAAGGAGGAAAAGGAGGAGGAAAAGGAGCTAGGAGCAGAGATGCAGGAGCCACGGAGGACCACGCATGTATCAAGAGCAGTCCTGGGTAACAACTTATATCATAAGGTTAGATTTTGGGAAACACCTCTAATTGTGTGGGCATCTTGTTAATTGAGCATTACCAAACATATAAAGCCTTTGAATAATCTTTAAGCATTACCATGTGGATGGCAGGATGGTCTAGACTCAACCCAGCCTTGTGGAGACAGCGTGGGAGATTGGCAGAGCCATCTCCCATGCTGGCGTCTGGTGGGTGCCAGGGCCGGTGTTTCTGGCTGGCCGATTCTAACTGTGGCACCCATGTGGCCTCTGGCCGCTTCCAGAGGTGGAGCACGTGGCTTCAGATCGCGGAGCATGGCTGCTTGAGCTAAACAGAGCCGCTACCACAGAGTTGGCCTGACCAGCAGCATTTTTTAAATATTAACTTTAACAGACTTGGGCTATACATTGAGACACTTTCTCAAAAACTATACATAGATAATATATATTGAAGATATTACAATGCTATGAATAAGTGGTCTCATTAAGATGTTAAGAAACCCCACTGCTCCTTTTTTAAATATTTATTTTTACTTATTTGTGTGCTTGTGTGTGTGCTTGTGTGTGTGTGTGTGTGTGTGTGTGTTAGCCTGTGTGCACTTATAGGTGCATGTGTGGATGGCCCACATAATTACATAGGTGTTGGGCTCCAAATTCCTAGTCCTTATGATGTCACAGCAGGCTCTCAACTACTCGAGCACCCAACAAGTCTTTATAAAAGATGTTCATTGGAAGAATTGTAACAATACAGAAATATAAAACAATAATTTTTTCTGGGAAAAGGAATCAGAGATACATTACAAATATGTGGAGTATGTTCTGGAAAGTACATTCATAGATGTCAACACAGTAAAGCATACCGTGGACATTACGCACTTTCCTTGCTGATCAGACCCCTCCAGCAGATTTTTAAAACAAATTGAATCCAAAGACCCACAGTGATGTTCTACTACAATGCATTTTGTTAACAGTTCATATTTTATTATATAGATTTGTTCATCCTTGAAAATATAAAATTAAAAGATACCAAATATCATTTGGGGAGCTAGATAATGAATTAATTGCCTATTGCTGCTCAATACACTACCACAGTTATCTTCATAAAACAACACAATTTGTTTAACTTCCCAGTTTCTTTAAGTCCATTTAGACACAGCTGGATCCTCTGTAAAGGGTACCAGACAGGCTGTGCTCTCTGCTGGAGGCACAAATAGAAAATGTTAGCCTTCTGTCTAAACTCCACCCCCATAGATACGTGGCAACAGCCTGGTATGCTCCTCCCCACAGTTACCTGGCAACAGCCAGGTAGACCTGGCCCACCATAAAAGGGGCTGCATGCCCCCTCCTCTCTCTTTTGCACTTTGCTCTCTTGATGTCTTTATCTCCTGCTCTCTGACCTCTTGCTTCTCCCTTCCCCTCTCCCCTTCCCCCTTCCCTTCCCCCTCTCTCCACGTGCTCATGGCCAGCCTCTACTTCTCTACTCTCTCCCTCGCTCTGCCTCTACTATCCACTTAACTCCCCTCCCCATGCCCTGAATAAACTCTGTTCTATACTATACTGTCCCTCAAGGGGAAGGGATGCCTCGGCATGGACCCACCTAGACATCCCCTTCCCCCATACATCACCACACCCCCATAGAACATACTATATATCTCTTTATCTTTTTATAAGCACATCAGGGAAGGAGCCTCTTCAAAGCTTATTTCTACTTGGAGCTGTAGGATTTAGGTCCTAGCTTCTGGCTGGCTGAAAGCTGCCCTCGTTACCTAGCTCTGGCTGTAGGTACCACTTGGGATTTTCCAACAAGGCTACCTACATCACTGAGGCAAACAAGAGGACCACTGTAGCAATCAACCACCAAGATGGAGTCATAGATGATGCAGTATCTTCTCCTCCTCCTCTTCCTTCTCCTCCTCCTCCTCCTCCTTCTTTTTCCTCTTCCTCATCATTTTCTTATTTGTCTTCTTCTTTGTCTTTGTCTTCTTCTAACAAATTAGATACAGTGGCTAATTTAACCGACACTACCAAGATTCTTCCCAAAGAAAAAGAAAAGCTTTGTTAATACAATCTGAATGATAGAGATATCACTCTCCAGGCAAAACACTCCATTCCCCTAAACAACCAGACTTACTAAGTCTATTGCCTAGAGATGGAGATGGTGCTGTTTCTTACCATAAGACATATTTCTACTGAGTCACTTCACAATTTAAGCAGTGTGAGTTAAGTCACTAAAAACAAAGATATACACCAGAGCCTGAAGGCATTCCCAGGTGCTTCCTGTGTGTGTAAAGGGGGGCAGCCCTCATTTCTAATCTGGAAGAATTGCTTACAAACTAAGACAGTAGTCATCATCTGGTTTCCTCTGACTAGATAGCTGTGACTGATCATCAAATTCCGCTAGTTAGTTAGTTAGTTTGGTTAGTTGGTTAATTGGTTTTGGTCAGAGTCAACTTGTCAATGAGTATTGACAAGTTCCAGAAAAGGAGATTTCTATTAAGAAGAAAAAGTATAATTCATATATCCAGGAAATATGAACTGGGCAAACACTGTGTCAAACCCTGAGTATGGGATACTCTGGGATTCAGTGAGTGAGATGCATCATGAACAAGTACTGACGTGTCTGCCATTGTAACAAATATGGCAACAGAAGATGTCTATGAGATACAGGCAGCTGGAATTTGCCACATCAGGGTCTGGAAATTGAAAGAGGGTCAAAGAAAGTTCCACGACATGATGCTAGAAAGCATAGCAGCCTCCCAGACCTTAGCACCACTGATACCATGATGGAAGTTCCTCTCAGACCTTGGAACCCAGTGTGTGGGCAGCTTCACCCCCACCTGCCACCACAAGATCAAAGACCTACTCCATCAATGTCTATAGTTCTAGGAAAGTCCCTAAATGTACTAACCTTGACTACTGTGTAGCTCTGCTTCTGACTGACAGTTCTTACTAGCTGAAGTGTGTTAACCCAGGATGCTTTTTGTTTGTTTGTTTAAAAGCCCACCTTCTGAAAGGCTCGGGACTGCACTCTGGTCCTAAACACTCAGTGAAGTCGCCAGCTAGCTAATAAAGACCTTCTATTGACTTGAACCCTTGTCTGAGTGGTCTTCCCTGGTGACACGTCACAACAGAAAAAATAGACCGTCTGCAGAGGTCTCAAGCCTTGACAAACAGCTTCAAATTAAGGGGACCCTTTGTGCTGATTATTTATTTAGTGCCTTTTCTGTGTTTGTGGCAGAAACATCTCTTAAGGAGATAACGGATAATAGGTGCACTGGTTTCCAAACGCAGATCTGTGGTTTTGCCTCTTTTCCTTCCTGTTCTCCATTGTTTTCTTCCTCTCCCAGTATTTCCCCTCAACCCCCATAATAACTGAAACAGAGAAAACAGATGTGTTGAGAAACAAGAAGCTGCCATTTCATGACCTGCTGATCCTATTCCCACAGCAGATGCCTGAGTAGCTCTTGGTGATCATTGTTGAACCACGCCCTTCCAGTAAATAGAGTGCATTAGGCCAAAAGTGCTTCCCAAAAGAAAATACTTTCAGCTTTCATTGTAACACTCTCCCTTAGGCAAAAGATAGGGAAGAAGTCTCTGAATATGTTGATTTGGGGAATTTAAGGACCAAAGTCCACCAACTCAGTGGAAATGACCAAGCGAGGTATCAACCATCATCATCCATACAGCCATCCACCGTAGGCTGCTACTCCTGAACGTTATCAGTTTAGGCACCATCAAGCTAAAGGGATCTCTGCATGAATGCCAACATGTTTGCATTCTAAACTCTGCTGTTATGTTTTGTAGAGAGGTCCCCTGCCCAGTGTCTCTTGCAGGAATTCCTTCTGATGAATCTTAGAGAAACTGGCAAGCCATTACATCTTTGTTTAAATCTCAACCTGGTTTCTAGAAGGTTCTTATGGCTTTGAAAATGTTAATGAATCTTTCTCACTTTAATTGGTGAGTAAACAGTCTAAAAGTGCCTACATTGTGCCAAGGCTGTAGTTCAGCCAGAGATGAACCTGGTATGTACTCTTTAATAGTGTTAGGGAATTACTGCAGGCATGGACTCTGCCCAGAGACCCTCTGCATTCCATCATGGGAAATAACAGCAAGAAGTTTCGCTACCGGGCGCTGCCCTTCACTTTTACAACTGCAGCTTCTAGAGCCATGAGTCTAACAAACATCTATTGGTTATGGAATGCCTAACGGTGCTTTTCTGTTGTAGTAGACAGACTAAGGCAGAGAGAAAGGAGGGATCAACAACATCTTTGTACACTAAGGAATAAACTTCCCAAACTTTCATTCCTGTCTAACCAATAAAACTGTAGCTCACTGTGGCTGCCAAAAACAACACTCTTCACCATCTTTAAATCAAAGCAAAGTGTGATGACATCACTGCAACCTTTTCATCACATGACCAGCAATCCCAGGTCCCCATTAGTTGTTCAAATGGGCTTGACATTCAGACAGAGACTAAGTGTTGAAACTAGAAAGTCTGCCATCCAGATAACGCTAGTGATTTGTGGCTAAAAATACAGTCACCAAACACAGAAAGGAGAGCTATGTCTTAGTGAGAGATGGTGCTCTGATGTATGATACTAATTTTAAACTCTAAGTTTGAAAGAGCAGGGCATGAAATTGGAGCCTCGCTGATTCACAGACAAATAAGGAGCCAGCCGTCTGGGAAGGGCTGGTGGGAGCTTGTCTTCCTCTCTGCAGATTCACTCAGCATTCCAAAAAATGCTTTTCTCTTTCAAGATCAAAGATGCTGTTTTTGTCATGACTCCCAAGACTTTCTAATAGAAACAAAGAAAGAAGCAAGATGCAGGCTTTCTGTTCTCCTGTCCACTTGCTCATTTGTGGAGTGAATGTTACTGAGTTTTCTTTCTTCAAGTTCCCTCCTAAAGTGTATTTAAGTTTTTGCTCTGTTACTTGATCTCAATTTCCTTGTAACTCTGATGGTAGAAATTTCTTCTAAGACAGATATGCTGGGGCTCGAGAGATAGCTCAGTGGTTAAGAAAATGGTTCTTCCAGAGGAGGGATTCCCATCACCACATGGCAACACACTATCTGTAACTCCAGTTCCAGAGCATCCGACGCCCTCTTCTGGCCTCCACAGGCACCAGGCATGCAGATGGTGCACAGACATACAAGCATGCAGGCAAATATCTATATGTACATACATACAGAAAAAAATTAAAAAACAGGTTAACTATTTTCTCTCTCTTCTATAGCATACTGACAGTGGACACTAAAAAGAAAAAGGAGAGAGAGAGAGAGAGAGAGAGAGAGAGAGAGAGAGAGAGAGAGATTTTCACTACTTCTTTATGCCTTGATTTATGACATTTATCAACATGCTTCACATCATGGATATCTTTATAGCAAATATAATCGTTAGGTTTTTTTTGTTTGTTTGTTTGTTTTTTTGTTTTTCGAGACAGGGTTTCTGTGTGTAGCCCTGGCTGTCCTGGAACTCACTCTGTAGACCAGACTGGCCTCAAACTCACTCTGTAGACCAGGCTGGCCTCAAACTCAGAAATCTGCCTGCCTCTGCCTCTCAAGTGCTGGGATTAAAGGCGTGTGCCACCACTGCCGGCTTTAAGGTGTTTTTAATAACAACCCTTCCCCTGAAAAATAGATGGAGGGAATATTAGACTTCTCAGTGGAAGAAACTAAGGCCTCAATCATTAAAAAAAACTTTAAAAAGAAAACATTGTTTTATAGGTATTTTTCAATCTATTCAAGCAATTTTATCTTAAAAATTCTTTTGGAGGGGTGGAGTGTTTCACAACAGGGTTTCTTTGTTTAGCCCTGGCTGTCCGGGAATGAGCTCTGTAGACTAGGCTGGGCACAAATACACAGAGATCCACCTGTCTCTACCTCCTGAGTGCTGGGATTCAAGGCCTGTGCCACCAATGCCCAACTTTATCTTAAAACTTCATAATGAACAAAAATTATCTAGCTACTTTTTACTGATATTATGAAAGTGCCGATTATATTTATAAGGGTAACTTATATTATAAGTCTATAAATATTGGTATATAAAGGTAACAAAATTGAAGACTCTTAATGACTGGCAACAAGAAAACCACATAGACGGCCGTGAGAGAATGTGAAGACACCTATGATTTTTCCAATCCATTTTACATTTTATACTTTGCTTGATGTCATTAGGAACAGGAAGAAACTCAGCTCAGGAACTGCAATCATAAGAATTAGAATAATGTAGTTGATATGATTTGTTGGGGGACATATACAAGAGAACAAATGTAAGGACATTTACAAATTCTTTTGTGGTAATACGGAGGGAATATTAGACTTCTCAGTGGAAACAACTGAGGCCCAAAACATTAAGCACTTAAAAAGGAAAACACTATTTTATAGGTATATCCCAATTATTCAAGCAATTTTATCTTAAAAATCCCTTTTTTGTTTGTTCGTTTTTGAAGACAAGGGTTCTTTGTGTAGCTCTGGCTGTCCTGGAACTCTTATCTGTAGACCAAGCTAGCCTCAAAATCAGAGATCTATCTGCCTCTGCCTCCCAAATACTGGGATTAAAGGTGTGCTCCACCACGGCCCGTCTCTTAAACCTTCTTAATGAACAGAAAGTATGTAACAACTTTTTATTAATATTAGTCAATGCCATTTTGACTTGAGAAGGAGAGGCAAAGGAACTTCTGTGAGTTCAAGGCCAGCCTGATCTACATAGGGCGTTTCAGAATAGCCTGGGCTACACAGTGAGACCATGTCAATAATAATAATAGTAATAATAATAACAATACAAGTTGTCTATAAGCTATACAACTATAAACATATAATATTAGTTAACAAACTCTGATAATATGAAATTGTGGAATGCTATTGTTTTGGTTAGTTTGTCAACTTGGCACAACCTAGAGTAATCTGAGAAAATAACCTCCACCAGATTGACCTGTAGACAGCAGATCTGTGGGGCATTTTCTTGAATGATGGTTGATGTGGGAGGACCCAGCCCACTGTGGGTGGTGTCATCCCTAGGCAGATGGTCCTGGGTTAAACAAGAAAGCAAATAATATAATTTTAAAAGAAAAAAATATAAGCCTTTATTTTTACTAAGGCATTGTTTTTAGGTCCCTGTACAGAGTAATATCAATGATCAATACTTTGATTTGCCAAGCCATTTCCTCACAAATTCTTTTACAATCTTGTCTCAGACTCCTAGGTGCTAAGGACATAGGCATCAGCTAAGCTAAGCCCAGCTAAGAATAAACAATGTCTAAATACCCACTATAACAATTTTCCTATTCACGTTTGTATTCATAGTTCTTGTGAATACCTAGCCTGGTTTTCCAGAAGTCAGGCAAGATGGGTTGTAACCATTATGGGTGTCACAATCAGGCCAGCTGTGGGAGGGAGCTGTACATACCAGAGACATGCACCTGCTAGGAGAGAACGGAAAGCAGAGACTTGCTCCTTGGGAAATCTCGAAGGCAGGGAGCAGGAGAATCACTACAGTAGGCAATTGGAGAGAAATGTAAGAGAGAAACGTCAAGTATAAATGGAAAGTAAAATAGGTACACACTCAGGGTAGGTTAGACTTTCTTGTTTCTTGTATCACAGGGTGGATTTCCACACCACATGGCTGTGTTCAAACTGTGGACTGGGGCTACCTGAAAAGTCCCATTTGTCTGGAAGATGCTGCACACTTATGACTGACTACAACTCTGTGATTGTGGAAGGTCAAATGCTGCAGATCGAAAGCCAGTGTGTCTTGTTAAGTTTTGTCACCTCGATAACAACTTATTACCAACCTCTGTGTGGGACTTGAATGAGAATGAACGCCACAGGTGCATATATTTGAATACTTGGTCCCCGTTGATAGAATTGTCCGGGAAGGATTAATTGTTGGGGTCTGTTGCTGTGTATTGTAATGCTAAGTCCCATACCAGAAGGTCTATGAGTGACTTCTCACTTTTACAAGCTTTTATTTTGCAAACCTCACTCTTTCATTTAAATCTGTTGGTTAAACAAAATTGGCTATAGCCAACTACTGGAAGGATTAGAGGTCGGTGGGTTTGGAGTGACCTGATTGGGAGTGGAGAAAGGAAGGGAGAGAGGAAGACCAAGGGAGAAGGAAGGAGGAAAAGAGAAGAGGAAGCTGCCATGAGGAGATGCGCCATGGGCATGTCGCCAGGAGAAACAGCAAGTGTCTGGAGTACACTGTTGGGGAGGTAGCCAGGCCAGCAGTTAGAAAAGCAGATTAGGGGTTACCCCACTCCCCAAGAAATTGTCAAAGCCAAATAAAATAACCATAGTCTGAGTCTCATTTATTTGTAAGCTAGTTGGGGATACGTTTTAATTGGTTGTACTACAAACAGGAGGTGTGGTTTTGTTGGAGGAGGTGGGTCACTGGACGCAGGTGATGGGTTATTTCTCAGTCACTGTCACCAATGAAATGAGCCAATCCAAATCAGATTAGATTATATAAAAACAGGTTTGTTGGGAAGATGCTCTTGGGTGGGTGAGTTCACTGACCCTGAGGTCACTTGCAGCTAGAGAAGAGGAGGAAGAAGGAGAGAGAGGGAGGGAGGGAGGGAGGGAGGGAGAGGGAGAGAGAGAGAGAGAGAGAGAGAGAGAGAGAGAGAGAGAGAGAGAGAGAGAGCGCACAAAATGTCTGGATTATATAGGGAAGAGCCTGCAGGGGAAGGGCAGCCCAGGGGCTGGGCTGGAAAGTTCAGTACCTTGATCTGAAACCAAACAGCAGGCTTTAAGGTTTCAAAAGCCCACACCATTCACAACAGAGTTCTCTCTCTCTCTCTCTCTCTCTCTCTCTCTCTCTCTCTCTCTCTCTTTCTCTTCCTCCCTTCTCCATTCCTCTTTCTCTTTCCCCATCTCTCTCTCTCAAGTTAAGCATAAACAAGCAACCAACCAAGCATATGCTTTCATTTCTCACTGCTCTTAACTATGAGTGTAATGTGACCAGCTGTTTCAAATTCCTGCCCTGACTTCCCCACAATGATGGACTGTAGCCTGGAATGTTACATTGAAATAAATTTTCTCCCTCAGATTCTCTTTGTCACTGCCACTGAAATGAAACTAAAACATTCTGTAACTAATGTAATCATTGTTACCAATACATAGTAACTTAACAGGCCACTACTGTCCCCAGTCTAAAAATCATAAATGTCACCCAATAGCCTCTGAATCAGTTTCCCCACTTTGCTGTGGCCCATCTACCTGACGCCCTCACAAACATATTTAGTGAGTGCTCTGATTTACACTTTTCTTTTATCCTATCAAAGTTCATGTAACCACTTTTAAGATGGAACATACCATTTAATACAACCTGAAGGCATGGTCCAAGGCTATGGTCACTTACGTTTGAGGAAGTGTCATTTCTTTCATATTAATAGCCCTTTGGAGCAAGAATCAATAAACTTAGAGGTGAGGAGTAATTATTTTTCAGATGAATGGTTTTCTGATTTCATTTTGTTACTGTGATAAATACCATGACTAAAGCAACTTAGGGGAAGAAAGAACTTACTGGCTTACACTTCCGGTTCACACTCAATCACTGAGGGATGGCAGGAAAGGAACCAAGGAGGATCTTGAAGCAGAAACCACAGAGGAATGCCATTTGCTGGTTCACTCAAAGGCTCGTATTTAACTATCTTTCTTATATAGCCAAAAATCATCTGCCTAGGGATAGCACTGCTCACAGTGGGCTAAGTAGGGATAGCACTGCCCACTGTGGGCTAAGCCCTCCTGCATCAATTAATCAAGACAATGTCCTACAGGTCATCCTTATCTAGGAGATTCTTCCATATCGGTTTTTCTTCCCAGGAAACTTTAGAGTATGTAAATTTGACCCCTAAAGCCACCTAGAACCGATGGCATAATCTTGGACTATTCAAATGTCTTATGCTTTCCTTAACCATTTAAAAAATCTATTTAAAAAATCATATCAGACATGCAGGATGTATTCTATGGGTATACTCTATACGCAGAGCTACACAGAGAAGCACATAACCCAGTCAAGAAGCAAAGGAATGGACCAGAAGAGGTGGACATGAGCCTGTTTGTGGTGTCTGAGTGGAGGAACAGGCAAGGAAACAGGGTGAAGATTGATTGGCTAGTTTGAGGTCTAGCTGTGGTTGTCTAGCATCATCTGTCCCTGGATGGTTAGAAATGTGTTCTCTTGGTTAGAGTGCAAGAGGGTGAATGCTGAGCTCGCTGGTTTTCATATGAAAGGCAAATTACTTGCCATCTACAGGAATCCACAGCCCTGAGAAGCGTGTTCAGGTTCACCTCACTACTAAGGTTGTAGTCTCCAGGACCCTGCTGACCCACCTACTCCAGACTTTACCTCATTCTTTCCTGCCTGGTCTACAGCAATATCTGGACACCCTAAGGGAAGAAGTGGAAAACAGAACCACAGTGGTCCCTCCAAAGTAGCCAAATCCCAGATGTCAAAGCCTCCAATGCAGAAACTAGGCACCATAATTTTCACACATATTATTGATATTACCTTGTTTCCTCTGAAGGGCATCAAATAACATATTCCTTTGTTTGTTTGTTTGTTTTTGTTTTTGTTTTTGTTTTGTTTTTAGAGACATAGTTTCTCGATGTAACCCTGACTGTTCTGGAACTCAATGTAGACCAGGCTGGCCTTGAACACAGAGATCTGCCTGCCTCTCTGCCTCTGCCTCTGCCTCTGCCTCTGCCTCTGCCTCTGCCTCTG
>NW_021604594.1:12540213-12655157 GCF_004785775.1 Grammomys surdaster
CTGCCTCTGCCTCTGCCTCTGCCTCTGCCTCTGCCTCTGCCTCTGCCGACTCCCAAATGCTAGAATTAAAGACATATGCCACCACCACTGGCTCTAAATAAGGGCCATATTCCTTGTAGATACAAAATGACTCTATATTCCCTAGTGCTCTCTATTGCCCCACTCCACGGGGATTCGACGAGATCTTAGGGAAGGAGATGAAAGAATGAAGGGACAAGAGACACAAGGAATGAGAGCAAGTCTGGGGTTCTGATCAAGCTCTGAAACTTTAATTTTGGGAGCAGGTTATAAAGACACAGCAAACCAGGAAGCTTGGGTGAGGGTCATTGCTTAGGGCTATCCCACTATTGAATGCTTATTGCCCTAGACCATCCCACCTCATAACCGGCTCCCAGGAAATGCCAGACGTTCTTTAAGTTCCTGGGGCCTGAGACCCGTGAACGTCCTTTCTTAACCTTGCACTGACTAGGCTTTCTAGAACAGCAGGTAACTTCTTAGGTTCTCTTAGAACAGCAGGTAGTTTCCTGGGTTTGGCTCCCGACGCTCTATTAAGTACAGATACTAAAATCTGCATTATCACCAGATACAAAGACAGCTTCGTATTCATCTACTGGGCTCTCTGCCTTGTGGCTCCTCAGTAAATAAATGCTACAGACACTTCCAATAAAATAAATTAAATACAGCTAATGACAGCACAGTTTTACAATGGTAAAACTGGGAATTGACTTGCTGCTTCCTGCTTTTGGGTGTACTGCTATCCAATAAGAGAACAGGCAGAAAGTCTACACAGCTGGGGCGAGAGAGATGGCTCAGTGGTTGAGAGCAGTGCCTGCTCCTCCAGAGGACCTAAGTTTGATTCTAAGTACCTTCATGGTACTTCACTTACAACTGTCTGTAACTCCTGTTCCAGGGGAATCCAACACCCCCTTCTGGAACTTCACAGGCACCAGGCACGTATGTGGTGCACAGACACACATGTAGGCAAAATACCTACACACATAAAAAATAAGACTTTGCTTTAAAAAATAAAAGGTCTATATAGTTACCATTATCAAGAAATCCTAAATAACATACTTCTGCTATGAAGTTCTCACCATCACTGTGAAATCCAGAGGTTTTTTTTTTTTTTTAAGAAAGGTTGACTCTGGGGAATTTGAGGGAATGTCCAGAAAAAATTTTCTGGACTTGCAGCGTCCTATGGATTTATGTCCAAAGATGAATCAAAGCAAGTGTGACTGAAATCTGGAATCTAGTATCTCATAGACATATTATAACTGCATACCAGGGCCTGTCAGAGTGAGGAGGAGCATCCCAACCCCCTGGACTTATGGTCTCTGTATCTGCGAAGGGGAAATTTGAAGTTTAAGAAACCCAGAAACCCTTCAGTGCCACATCCTTATTAATCCCCAGATGCACTTCCTAGGTCTTTGCTTCCTAGAAGGGAAAATGGTAATCAGCTATGAGTCTCAAACCATATGATTCACACATATGATTATTATTTTTCTGCTGCTGAATAAACCATATAAACCCTTCATGATTTAATTGTGAACTCTTGCCACCTAGCTACAAATAGAGACTTGGGTATGAATTAGTCTAAAACACTGCTTTAATGAGTCTCCTGTCTTACTCTTGCCTCATAGGAAACCAGGGCCTCGCTGCATGGCCTCTCCACAGGCTGCAATCAGATGTCAACCCACCTTGGTGAAGAGTGTCTCACTGATTGGCCACCAGTCAGGCTAATGTCATTTTATACCTGGCAGAAGGAAGAACGTTTGTTTTAAATCACATAGGGGGCTGGAGAGATGGCTCAGTGGTTAAGAACACTGGCAGATCTTCCAGAGGACCATCTACATGGCAGCTCACAACTCTTCTGTAACTCTAACTCCAGGAGATCCAACACCTTCATACAGACATGCTTGCAGACAAAACACCAAAGCATATATAAATGAATGGATGAATGAATGAATGAATGAATGTTAAAAATAAATAAATCACATAGGAGCAGAACTCTTGATTTTTGTTCTTTTGAATACAGATTCTTTCCCATTACTTAAATCTAAACTACAATATACTATTTTATTCATAATCCATTTGCATATGTCTAAATAGCATGATCAGATATTAGATCTACTTGCATAAATAGACAATCAAAATGTACATTAAGTAGTATTGATGTATATGGCCAATTCTTCTTTTAAAATTGAGTGATGTTCCCTTAGCAGAAATAATTGTATATTGTACAAAGGATCCTTCTGTTTGTTTTGTCTTTGCTTTCAAAGAGAAAAGGCTCATGGTAAGAATGTACCTAGAATTTATCAAAGTCTAGGAGAGGGATGGCATTTTATAAAGCACTTTCATATCTCTTATTTCATTCTGACCTACAGAAACCTCATACGGAAAACGGGGTAGGCATTACAATCTCTTACCTTTAAGAGTTAAGGAAAACCTACCAGGTATTATGGCACACACTATTGATCCAAGAGCTCAGGAGGCAGAACCAGGCAGATCTCTGTGAGTTCAAGTCCAGCCTAGTCTACACAGTGCATTCCAGACCAGCCAGTGATTTATAGTGAGATCCAAAAGTTCTGGTAGAAATGATAGAAATAGAGCTCCAGTCTCAGTGGCTATAAGGACAACACTTTCATGTCCTCTCAGACATTCTAAGCTGATCTTCTCTGGATCACTGTGTGTGCACCCATCCCCTTCAAGCAATAGAGTCCCACAGTGCCTAAAACACACTTCTGTGCATGCTATTGGTCTATTAACAACTGAAAACATTGAACAGTGTCAGCTCCCATGCTGGGCTGTATCAGTGCTATCTTGAAGTAGAAATTTCTGGTTTATTTGGAGACTCAGTTGTGTCATGTGATGTTTTTCTGGAGACTGTCTTATGAGAGGATGTTTTGCTGAGAACAGACATATGTTTTTTTCTGGAAGCTGCCTGGAAAAGGGGCACGTTATATTTTGCTGGAACAGAATCTTGAGAGGACGCATGATGTTTGAATAGGGTATAAATATAACCCAACACACAGTGGACCATGCTGTGGCATTGGTTCACCTTGCCACTCTTTGCTGATTATTATTTGTGGTAACTTTTTAGAAAGAATGTACCAAAGAACTTCTCATGATAGTCCAGTGGCTTTTTGCTGCTTCAGCTGACTCAGGACAATTGGCAGAGCCTGGCAGTGTCTTCTGGATCAAACAGCTGTTTGTGATTGGATAGAGCTACTATGGTTGATATCCTGACAACAAAGATTGGAATCACTCCAAAGAACTATTTCTAAACAGGTCCACATCCCCCCCTTTCCCTATTAACCTTTCCTTTCCACTACCTCAGGTAGATGGTGGCTAGAAGGGAAGTTAAATCATTTAAGAACCCTTATTAAAGTAGGTTTTGAAAAATCTAAGCCTACGCTGTCTCTTAAATGTTTCTCTGTTGTAATCACACTGTGTTGGCAAATGGCCCTCTGAGAGAAAGAGGTCTAGTTTGTAGTCGTTGCTAAATTAAAGTTGTCCAGTGGCTTGTAAAATCCTAAAGACATAAGAATTGCTTCTGCCAGTGATACAAGCTGAATCCCACAAACCACCTAGCACCATTCCTACAAACACACCATGAGATCATACCCCGACATTGCCATCTCCACTCCACAGACCTGGAAGCCAGAGGTTAAGTGATCCAAGTAACTGTAGCGCCAGGATGTACGCCTGGGTTCTGTGCAACCAAAGCCCAACTGAAACAGTAAAATAAAACTTAAGTGTAACCAATCAGAAACCCTCAGCTAATGTCTCCTTAGGGATTTCCTACTTTAACTGCTACTAGAGATCACACCCTAGACAAGCACATTACTACTAACTCTGACACCCCCCAGCTTCAATACACATGTACACACACACACACACACACACACACACACACAAGAATTTGCAGGCATCTATCTACTGAACACTTACCACGTGCAGGTACATCACACACATCCATTTTAAGTCAACTCATAACCTCCCTGGAAAACAGATCTTATTGTCATTCTCTTTTTACAGGCAAGAAACTTGGGCACAGACGTTAAATTACCCAAAGGTTATGCATCTTGTATCCGGGATATTAATGCCAGGCGTATTCTCAGAGCTGAAACTCTCTAGACTGCTATGTTACTCTATGCAGTCCTTGAATTCACCATTCCATCATGCTGCCTGATTTGACATGCCAGCAGCTAATCGTGATAGAGTTCTTGAATGATTTTGTTGTTGTTGTCGTTGGTGGTGGTGGTGGCGTTTTTCCTGGCACATTTTAAGTCTCTTTTCCTACCCTAAGAACAATCTTTTTTTTTTTTGTCTTATTTAAAGCAGGGGTCTTGGCATTATTTCAGGGCTGTTCCTTAACCCTGCCTGTCTGTAAAACAGTCTGAAATGAACCAACCTTTATGGGTGAATCTCAGAGAACTGAGTAGCGGGAGCTAAAGACTCCATATATTTGGGAATACAGAAGTTTTCCGTGAGACTATGTGGGTGGCCAACTGACCTCTAATGCTTATGGGGCCTGGAACAAGAATGCTAATGGAAGCCCACAAAATCATTTGTCTAAAGAGAATTATAAATCAAGTTAGTAAATGGTTACAACAGAGTCTGGTTTTCCTACCTCCTTTGGAAGCCAAGTTCGAATCTGGAATCATTGAATCCTTCATAGTTTCTCTCAATGGGGCAGGGAAGATTGGTTCTAACCTACCATTAGTTCCTTTATTCACACCCCTATCTCAGTCTTGTCTTTGCATACATGAATGCAAACTCCATCCCACACGTTCAAGATAGGTCCCCTCCCAAGTAAACAGCTGCTCTGCCTACTTCTTGGCAATAGCCTGTCCTTAGGAAGATCTGTAATGAGGATTTCAAGCACTTTATGTAAAAAGCATGTTTGGGCAGGAAATTCTAGGGCCCAGAGGCTGGAAGGGATACCTTGAGACTTGAAGAACATTGGTTTTGTTAGGGTTTCTATTGCTGTGAAGACACTTCACGACCACGGCAACTCTTATAAAGGAAAACATTTAATTGGGGCGGTTTACAGGTTCAGAGGTTTAGTGTTTTGTCATCATGGCTGAAAGCATGGTGGCATGCAGGCTGACATGATGCTGGAGAGGTAGCTGGGAGTTCTATATCTGGATTGGCAGGCAGCCAGAAGAGAGAGTGACATGGGGCCTGGCTTGAGCATCTGAAACCTCAAAGCCCATCCCCAGTGACACACTTCTTGCAACAAAGCCACACCCACTCCAACAAGACCACAGCTACTCCAACAAGATCACAGCTACTCCAACAAGACCACAGCTACTCCAACAAGACCACACCTGTCCAACAAGGCCACAGCTCTTAATAGTGCCTATGGGGTCCATTTTCATTCAAACCACCACAAGCATCATGACCCAGCCTTCCACAGCAAAGAGATCAAGACCCAGGCTCCTCCTGTACAGTACTTCTGTGCTGGCAGGCATACACCATCATGAGCACCTTCCTGAGGCACTGCTTGGAACCTGTGGGCGTTCATTCTAAGTGATATGAGTATTTGACAAATGAGTGAAAAGAAAGTCAAGTAGTAATCTCACATTTATATTCTAACTATATCATTATGAGGTGAGCACTTCCTAATGGCTAGAAATCTCTTGTTCGGGCCCTGATGACCAGACCAGTGTGAAAGCTGGTATGATCATTTGTCTAATGAGTTATAATAACCATGACAGGATTTCTAAATGTTATTTTACTGATGATCTGAGTTACCTGGAGCTTTTTCCTTCCATAGATCCAATCTTGAATATGCAAATTACTTGAATAATTTTCTTTATTTAGTTCACCAAGTGTGAAAACAGATGATTTCCTAAAATTTAAGGTTTAGCACTTAAACTTTCTAGATTCTGGCAGAAGAAGAAGGGGGAAACAAGCCAATGTCAAGGCACAGACACCAAGAGCCTGAGCTGGAGTCCTAAGTGCTGAGGACACACCTGACCGGCCACTATGCTGGGAGGACACAGTGAAGGACACCAGGCCTGGCTGGCTCCTTCTAGCATAAAAGTTCTGGAACTATCATCTCACCCGTAGCATTTGTTGAAAAAGCAACAGAGTGCTGAGTCTCCCTGGGAGTTTCTTTCACTATGACTGATTTGGGGGGTCTAAGGCTGTATTTTTTATCGAGTTCCCAGAGGACATTGATGCCGCTGATCTGTGGGATTTTGTTGGTTTGGTGAAGATACATTCACTTTCCTGAGGTAGTGGGCCATTCCAAAGGTCTTAGAGATCTTAGCATCTGCTTGTCTTCTTCAGCTACAAGCATCCTACCTGCAGCCACCACGCCTGGTGTCTCTTTTGCTCACTCCTAACTGCCACTTACTCCAGGTGTCACATGACCACTTGTCTTAGTTCTGCTCACTCGTTAGGATACCTATGACCAGGTCTCTTCATATTTAGACCTACGCTATTGAGGGAGGACCTCAGAGAGTCTTTTCTGAGGTGGAGCTTTCCCTGCTGGGAACACCCCTGGGATGGGAAAGGCGAGGGTGATGGAAGAAACGGAGCAGGATAAGGACTGGGTTTGTGAGGGACACGGAAATTGAAATTATCTCTACTGTTCTCAGAACATAATGTCTTTTCAACTGACAAATAAAGGGCTACAGGATATACCTAATATGGACAGTAGTGAATCAAAATAGTTTTATAAGCACATTACAGCTAAATATCAAAGCTTTATAATAAGATTTGAGTATTAGTATTGCCTAGTTTTGTGCTACATCTTGTATTGAATAGAATTCTTTTGTGGATAAAAATAGTCATTACATAGATTTTTTACTATAGGATTTATTCCACCAAAGAGATAATATTTTTACATGTTAGTATATTTGGTAGGATTCAGTAAGTGATTTTCACCGTTTCGTTTTAGATACAGGACCTCATTACTTAGCCCTTGGCTAGGGTGGAACTCTTGGATATCCTCCTGCCTCTACTTTTTAAGTGCTGGGTTACAGGTGCACATCTCTACACCCAGCTCAGTAAGTGATTTCTAAAAAAAACAATTTTTTTCCTGTACCATTTAATTGAAAAGAAAAAATTATACCCTTGGGAATATATGTAGACAAGACTGTGAAGTGAGTTAGTGGGTAGTTTTTATTTTATTATTTGTGTATTTAGTTTTGCCAATAAGTGAGTAGCACTCCCCAAGGCAATCCATACATGGTCATAAGTATCATTTTCTTCATGAATTAATGTGTTTAATAAAAATGACACCTCGGACCATGGCTGTCGATGACATTCCTTCCTTTGGACCATGCTTGAAAATGTCATTTGACCACAAGTTCCTTGCATAAAGGATTTCTTTGGAAACAGAATCTTGTTCTGTTGCCCTGGCTAGAATCTGCTATGTAGACCAGACTGGCCTTGAACTCACCTCTGAGTCTGAATGCTGGGATTAAAGGCATGCACCACTATATTTGGTACTTGGTTTTTATCCAGTTAGCAATAAAGAAAACCAACCATGTACAAGGAATCGGTTTCTATAACTTAGTGTTGATTTTATCACCTTCTCTTCCCCATTTTAAAGACAAACAGTATGTCTATAAAAGCAGAAAAGAGATCAGACCAGAATGAAAGTACTAACTTGCAGATTTACTTGTTAAAGTCTGTTAAAGTATCTTTAAATTTAAATCTGTAAGAAAACAGGAATTGAAGTGGATGAACTTCAAAAATTATCAATTGATACAATGTTTCTAAGAGCAATAAAGGAGTCCCTAGACCAAATGTCTCAGTGCTTATTTAATTTTGATCAAAAAATAATTTTAAGTGGTTATATCAGGCATGGAGTAACCTTAGGAATTGATAAACACCGAAAGAATACCTAAGGGTGGAAAATAGGCAGAATAAATGACCTGTGATGGTGTAAGCATGGGGATATCTGACCCATGACAGTATGTGCGTGGACACATCTGACCCATAATGGTGTGAGCATGGGGACATCCGACCTGTGACAGTGTGTGGGTGGAGACATCTGACCCATGATGGTGTGAGCATGGGGACATCCGACCTGTGACAGTGTCAGCATGGGGACATCCACACACAATGGTAAATGACCCTTCACCAGCTAGTGTGCTAAGGGCAGAGCAACTGGTCAGAGTGGGGACCAGGGAATGTTTGCAGACAGCTGCAGTTTTCTCTAGAGTTGCCTTATGTAGAAATCTTTGGACTCAGGCCAAATTTGGATGTATGGACCCATGCTAGACTCTTCTAGCATAGTTTGGTCACAAGAACCCTGTGACATCACTTCCTTGTTATATGTACAGTTCATAAGCTACTGACTTAGCTGTGCTTCTGGAAAATTGGAAGGCTGGAGTGGAAAGGAGACATGCTTTTCATCATCTTTGGTTCCATTTGATTTGTGTATACGTGCACACACATGCACAATTTTATTTGATAAGCTATAGTAGTTCCACTGTATATTCTCTTTGAAGTCTCAGGATTTAAAATTTCATAGGTGGTACAATGCTGACACAGAGAGGCCAAGGCCTTTGAAGAAAAGAATTTGTCACCCAGTTTTCCCAACAGACAGAGGTATGCCATATTATTAAGGATCAACAATTGTGGTGGCCAGATTATGAAATCTACCCCATAGGCTTGAGATTTGAACACTTGGTCCCTGGGTGGAGGCATTGTTTAGGAAGGTTATGGGAACCTTTAAGAGTTGTGGCCTTGCTGGAGGAAGTGTATCACTGGAGGGGGATTTTGCGAATCTATAACCTCACCCTATGTCCACTTCACTCTCTCCTTCCGGTGCAGAAATCTGAGCACTAAACTTCCTGCTCCTGTCACCTGCTATCAGCCTCCCTCCCCATCACAGACACACACACACACACACACACACACACATGCAAAAAAAAAAGCCATAAGCCAAGATAAACTTTTCCACAAGCTACTTTGAGTCATGCTGTTTTATTATGGCAATGGAAAAGGTAACTCATACAACAAGGAAGTACCAGCCTTGGTAAGAAAGAAAGGAACAAGGAGAAAGCTTGCCCCAGTGGCCTGTGTTAGCTACTCTGAGTTGATCTGGAAGTCTCTAGGGTATCAGGTGGTCTCTGTTTGTCGGGTTGTGAAATGACCTGGGCTGAGGAAGATGAAGGACGGATGTGTGAGAGTTAGTTAAATACAGAAGGCTGGTCCATACCAAAGATGTTCACTATGTTTAGGAGCCAGTGAACCCTGGTTGGGACAGTCTCTTCCTAGATCCATATGACGCCCTAAATGTCAGGGCATCAAAAATACAGAAGACAGGAAAATCAAGTTAATTCAATTAGCGCTGTAGTAAATAGATGTCAGTTGAAATAAGGTGGTAATCATTTTTGGTGCAATTAAATATGTGAAATATTCCGCTTTGTAAATTCTACTCTGTTGCTATGGAAATGGATACAGTATAAACGTGCTACACAGTGCATATTGGACGTGTTGTGATATTACAGGTTTGAGCAATTACAAGATTTCAATAGTCCTGATATTGCCATCATGCAAACCTACATTTGCCAAAGGAAACACATGGCAAATGAACTCACAAGACAGTTTGCCAGGGTCGGTTTTCTCCCTCCACAATGTAGGTTCCAGGAATCAAACTTGGGCCATCAGGTTTGGCAGCAAGCACCTTTACCCACTGAGTCATCTCACTGATCCAGAAGCTGGATTCTTTTTCCAGCCTAGCTTCAGACACCCACATCACTCGTATTATATTCCAGAAACTCAAGTGTCACAAACGCCTATCTGATCCAAAGACAGAGAATCCAGATCCCTCTCTCTGGAATGTGAACCATACAAGAAGCATGTGAGGGCAATAAATCAGAGCCCAGAGCCTGTCACAATCAGCAGCCTGCTTTAACTCACGAAATAAGCTCCAAGTCTTGCACAGCTTTGGAGCACAGCATTCTCCTTCAGAAATGGTGAGCCCGCTGTGGTTACTTTTATAAGTAACTAAGTACTTAGTGCCACTTACATTGCAAATAAAGACCTCTTCTGATACCGGTTCTTGCTTTTTGAATGTAGTTATCAGAAAATGTGCTAAGGATAAGCTACGTTTCTACTGTGTAAAGGGAACTCTGGCATGCCTAATTAACTAGGACCCTGGGTTTCCAGAAGCAACACTTAACGCACACTAGCTTAAGTAGACAAGAACTCATTGTTTCAGGAATCTGAAGTGCCCTGGGCTTCAGAGGGATCTGACTGCAGCTGGATGCAGGTATTCAAACATGTGGTCAGGCCTCTGTCATCTTTTCTCATCCCTTGGTTCTGTTTCCCTCTGCACAGGCAGAGTCCCAAGGAGGTTCTCTCCCTGACATCACAAAGGCTGCAGCCCCCACCTTTCTACCCAAAAGGTGTGTTGCACCGGTTAAGCATCTCAGTTATAAACTTGGGTCACTAATGTGTCTCTGTGTTGCATCAAAGAAATCAGAGGTGTCCTCTTGAAGCAGTTTAACCGAGAGCAAGCCATACGGAGTTTGAATTCTCCGATTTTTTCCTGTGTCTTCCGTCTGCCTTCTGTCTGTCATGAGTCTGAATGCATGCCTGCCTGAATGCTGTCTTGTCTTAATCTGTACCGTCTGTCCCTAACAAAGGGCTTTTGCTCTGTACTTACTGAACAGCAGAGCAAACATCAAACAGGGGAGGGATGAGGGATAATTTACAGAAATCTTAAGAGTTTTACAAGGGATTAAGTCACTGGCTCCGGCTGACCCCAACTGACCCAGATAACGAACAAGCAAACACTGTCAAGTAGGATCCATATGTCGTTTTCAGAATTTATGGCAGATACTTGTTTTATAAAGCAGCTTTCATCCATTTGCTGTTTTCAGGAAATGGTTCTCATGACACACATACAAACATGCATGTACTGCCCTTTGAATCGGGGCCCAGAAGAATGCATAATTTAAGATTAAAACTATGCATCAGTTGAGGTTGTAAAAGTTCACTACGTGGGAAATTCAAGCACAGTAAGAGTGAATGTTACACTGTTCTCTTAAAGTCAGGTAAAACAAACAGGCTGTGTACAATGCAGGATAGCAGTCTCGAGTGGTAAATGACCTCAAGAGGTACCATTAGCTGACCTGTGAGGTCCAGCAAAAGTCCCATTCTCTTAGAATGTATAATACTGCATAGCCACAGAGTGTGGTATTTACGATACGAGGAGAGCTCTCCCCAACCTTCCTCCTCAAATCCCTAATAATTCCTGAAAAAATAATTCCTGACCTCAGGGTGTCAGGTACCGTCTACATGCCCCTGGTGAGTCACTTCTCCCTGGCAAACTGTGCTTAGGCAGCTCTGAAGACAAGGAAGACGAGGCTTTGGTAGGCAGCTATATGGTATGGGACCAGGGATCCCTGAGTGGAACACAGGAGGCTCTGGTGGTAGGCCACAGAGCAAGTGATACAAAGCCATAGCCATAAGCCACACTAACATAAGCTTTACGTCATCAAATTTTTAGCTAGAATCTTGCAAGAGTGAAAAACAAGAGGAGTCAACTGAACCTCAAATTAGAAGCACCCAATGGGTGGCTTCTGTCTCTCCCGCCACCAAGTAGGAAGACAAGGCCATTTCTATTAACAATTTATAAATGTTTACATTTACTTGTGTGTGATCACATGCTGTGGCACCTTGTAGAGGTCAGAGGTCAACTTGTGGGAGTAGCAGCTTCTCTGCTTCCCCTGGGTGAGCTCTGCAGATGGAACTCAAGGTCATCAGGGATGGAACCAGGCACCTTGATCAACTGAGTCATCTCACTGGCCCTAGGATGTCACATGGTGACAGCTAAGTTTAATATAGAGCCTACTTGTCTGGGTTTTTTTTTAAGTCTACTTTCTCTTTAATTACACTGGAAAAGTTAACTGCCTTAGAAACTGGCAAAATATGATCTATGAGTCCTTGTTTCAGGTTTTTATTACTATAAAGAATACCTTTTATTACTATTGTTTCCATTAATATTGCCGGCCATGAGCCATAAAATTGACTTTGAATGTATTCATAAGCCTTTATAAAATTCTTTCTGAATCACTAGTTTTTTTCTCTAAATCATGTAAAACACTTTTGTAGCGGAAGTGACAACCAACTTGGGTTTGGTTCTTCACTTTCTTTTCCTGACGATTAATTTTTATGGCCAACTTGATAGGCTTTAGGCTCACATGGGAGACAGACTCTGAGGGTGTCTGTGAAGGTCTTTCCAGGGAGGTTTGACAGTGGAAAGGAGATCCACCCTGCATGTGGTGGCATCATTCCATGGACTGGGGTCCTAGGGTGGCTAAAATGGAGACTGTGAGCCAAGCACCTCACGTGTGTCTCTCTGCTTCCATGTTGTGGTCCACTGGCCGAAGCTGTGATGTGGTCAGCAGCCTCAAACAGCAACCTCCGTGCCATCACCATGGCATGCTGTAACAGTGAGCCAAGACAAGGCTTTCCTTCCTGTGATGATTTGTATATGCTTGGACCAGGGAGTGGCATTGTTAGGACGTGTAGCCTTGTTGGAGTAGGTGTGTCACTGTGGGTATGGGCTTTTAATATCCTAGTCCTAGCTGCCTGGAAATCAGTCTTCTCTTAGAGGCTTGCAGATAAAGATGTAGAACTCTCAGCTCCTCTAACACTGTGCTTGCCTGGATGCTGCCATGCTCCCGCCTTGATGATACTGGACTGAACCTCTGAACCTGTAAGCCAGCCCCAATTAAATGTTGTTCTTATAAGAGTTGCCTTGGTCATGGTGTCTGTTCACAGCAGTAAAACCCTAACTAAAACACTTCCCTAAGCTCATTTTGTCTTGTGTTTCATCCCGGCAATGAGGAAAGCACCGAGAAAAGTGTCTGCCTTTCCTAGAAAAGGATCATGGCTTCTCAGAACTATGGGCATTCTTAAGACTCATCTCATCTCTCTCTCTTTCTCTAAATGGAGTGCTGTCTCTAGAGGATAATGCAGAGGGATGGAACAGGCCCGACACCCTCTTCAGGTCTCTGTGTAAGTTGGCACACATACTTGCACATATGTGCACACATACATATAGTGCACGTGCACCTACACATACACACATTTACAGATTCTTAGCCCAAAAGCCCTGTGTGAGTTAGGAAAAAAAATTAAGAGGTTCAGAGAGCCCCACACTAGGTTAACAAGGCTGAAGCAAAGAGTCATTGCCTGCAGCATGAGTCTGACTTACCACATATGATTTCTAATGTGCAAAAACCTGAGAAGGCAAAGGAGACAGGACTCAGTGTTTTACATGTGTGTGTGTGTGTGTGTGTGTGTGTGCACACATGTTCACACATACACACATACACATACATATACTCCTCATTGTGATCTTAGGAACAAGCCAATCCCAAATTGCCTTCCTGTGAAAAGGAAACCAACCCACTGTATTGCCATGTTTGTGGTCATGCACTATACTGAGAATATCATGGCATCAGACACTGAAGAGCAAGCCAGGACCAGCTTAAATACAGTAGTGCCACATAGGACAGAGCCTACTACATGAAGAAGAGTGGACCACCACAAATTTGAGACAATGATGCAAAGAAGGAACAGTGTTGACGGATGCGTCACAGAGATCAAACCGTGTTAATGATCCCTTGTAGGGTCCCACTCCCTAAAACAGGAGCCGGATTTACAGCTCCCATGAGCTCCTGGGAGAGCGAGGGCTCTGGAAGTCTTTCTATACCGCATATTCTCTAACCCTTTGGACTTCTGCTCCCCATTTTTCGGGTCTTTTTCATAATATTTCAGGAGATACTCATGTTCTTTGCTAACATCTAGAGGCTTCCTGTCAGTAACCTCTGCCCAAGACAAACTATTAAAACAAACAAACAACAGCAACAGAAACCAGAAGAGAGGCAAGTTCTCTCCCTGCCTACAATTTACAGTACCCTCTTTCTTTGTGCTTGAAGAACGCTGAGGCTTTTCCCTGTCTTTGATCATCCGCTTTCTTTCCATTTTCCACCAGCCATCAAAGACTGTTAAAAGATTTCATTGCTCCCACCCCCGGGTCCTGTTAGTGTCCTTGGATGTGACTGAGGCAGGATAATATTTTGAGATGCTATCTGAGATGCCTTCTCTGAATCTCTTTGTCCTCCATTCACGTACGTCGCGCATCCATCGCCCCGGGGAAGGGTGTTACAGTAGAAAGGCAAAGAAAATGATTTTTTAAACATCTGAAGCATGTAACTTAGGACATTAAAAAATATATAACTTAGGCCTCAAGGGAAGTCGGGTCATAAAAATTATATGAGGAATAAATGGCTCTGAGTAGCATTGTCTGTTCCCTCTGATCCTGTGGCACCCGCCTCCTGTCATCTTCCACTCTGAGCGGGAGCGTTTACTTAGACGCTGGCGGGAGATGCTCTGGGTCTGTGTGGAAAGCCAAGCACAAAGTCGAGAAAGGGTCGAGTCAAGGATTTCCTCCTGCCCAGAAAGGAGCACATGGATAGCAATGAAAACAGTGTATCAGTCAGAAAAACTCACCCATACCTGCAGAGTGACTTTCCCAAGAGCCCAATAGTAGCACAGAAGTGAGGAAAGCCATGCAAAGAGGGGAGGAGGGCGGGGTCGCAGGAGCAGGGGTTGAGGGGTGTGCCGAGGGCGTATCCATCCCTGCATTCTTCCTCCTAGTCTGCGAAATGGCACTTCATTCATGGTACCTGTGAATAACCCCTGGCTGCTGGGAATATCCGCTGAATTTTCCAATTATCTCACCCACGTTTATGACCCTCCCCAGGGCATGACTGTGTCTAACTGGCTGATACAAGGATACAGTGGGCAAGCGTCTCACCTTCTAAAAAGACACCCAGCTCAGGAGCTCTGAGTCCTCAGTTACAGCCTGGCTGAGGAAGCTTGCTGCACTCTCCCAGGCTGTCTTCCTCCAGGCCTTCCAGGAGTAGCTTCAGTTGTGACTGTGGCGAATGTCCCCTTCATCACTCCGTTTCCAGGGAATCAAGCCTAAGACACCCGCACACCTGAGCTTCAAACCTGAGCATCCCCACTTCCATTTCAAACTCAGTGTCACCCGACACAGAGGGAAATTCTTCTATCTTCGCACATCTTGGGCTGTGGGTCTCACAACGCCTTTCCTTTGACTCCCTCCTTTCCTGTTGGAGGTTGGTTACCAAAGAGGGCGCAATAAAAAATGGAGTCTGGGCCTTTCCTGCTTTCTCACCAGAGTCCTTTAAGCCCTTGGCTGTCTTCTTCCAAAGGAATTAAAGAAAGAGTCCCCTGAATTGTTTAGAATATTTTTTCAAATTTCTTTTTAACTCCAAGGCTCCAACTCTCATATCTCCAGCTTATAAACTTCATTGGGTTTATATTTCACGATGCCTGATAACTCCAGGGTTCTGGTTCACAAGTATTCCTGTGTGGTCCGCCATCTCACTTAGGAAGGAATGAGGCCTGAGCGTGTAGCTCAGTGGTGGGGCAGTACTTAGTATTTATGAGATCCTGGGTTAGAAGCTGCATTCCTCACTTTTCTCATTGCTCAGACAAAATACCTGACCCATGAAACCTAAAGGAGAGGTTTACCTGTGTGCATGCTTTGATCAAACAGTCCATCCTGAGGGGAAAGCGTGGCAGCAACAGCTTTCGGGAGCTGGTCATATTGCAATGACATTTCTCCTTGTTCAGCCCAAGCCTCAGCAGGTGTATTGGTGTCGCCCGCATTTAGAGTAACTGCTCTCATCTTGGGTATCCCAGGCTAGAAATTCTCTTCCTGACACTCCCGGGTGTTTGTCTCCAAGGTGGTTCTAGATGGTGTCAAGTTGAGCAACAGAATTAACCATCACAGGAAAGCTCCCTGCTAAAAAGGATACAGTGAATCGCAGTTAGTGTCCTGTTACTCCAGCGGTATTCCTAACAGCAATGGCATGAATATCTTAGTTCAACCAACATAGTTGATACAATGGAAAGTTATGCATCCTTTAACAGTGTATTATAGATTCTGACGTGAAAAATGTTGTAAGGAAAAGAATAACGTGTTAAGCAGATTAATAGACAAAAAGGTTTTATGCTTTAAATATTATTTTGAGACAGGGTCTTATGTCATTCTGACTGGCCTGGAACTCTGTAGACCAGGCTAGCCTCTGCATCCTGAGTGCTAAGATTAAAGCCTATATTTCTATTTTTAAAAAGAATATATGTCTGATAAATATATAGGTTTGTAGAAGGTAATAGGTTCAGGGGAAATAATTTATTCCTATTTAATAGTCAAGAACTATATAAGTTTCCATCTTTAAAGATTTGTTTATTTTATGTATGTGTGTACACTGCCTTCGGGCATATCATAAGAGGGCATCGGATCCTATTACAGATGGTCATGAGCCACCATGTAGTTGCTGAAAATTGAACTCAGGACAACTGGAAGAGCAGTCGGTGCTCTTAAGTGCTGGGCCATCTCTCTAGCCCTAAGAAAATTTTAAAATAATAGCCAAACATTGTTTTTTTTTATAAATCTTAAAGAAAAAAAATGTAACTGTTATATAATCTGTAGATTATTCTCATCTGTTTTCCTGTCTGCCTTAAACTAACGTGGGAGAAAACAACACAAGTCCCACCGCCAGTCTCACCGTTAAGCAGTTTGGATGTGCGCATAGGCTGAATAGGCACTAGCCTTGAGCTGCATTCGCAGCCCTCAACAAGAACTCTTGCTGCATTTAAAACCATCCCAATAATATAAATGTACTTATACATTAAAAAGAACATGCACAAATAATCAGAGTCTGCAGCATAATGGAATGCAATGTGCTGAGCTGCCATGGGCCTGATATCCAGCAACAACCTTCAACTTTAATAATAACCTAAATTTACTTTGCCTTCTTCCCTACCTGACCCTCGTAACCATTAACCTGACCCATTTATCATCCTTTGGATTTTAAAGGTTTGTTTTCTTTTTAGTGATGTGTAAGTATGCGTGTCTGTGTGTATGTGCCTGAGTGTGGTGCCAGCAGGTCAGAAGCATTGGATCCCCCCGGAGCTGGAGTTGAAGGCATCTGTGAGTCGCCCACTATGGGTGTTGGGAACAGAATGTATGTCCTCTAGAACAGCAGAAAGACATCTTAACTTCTGAGCCAACTCTCCGGGCCAAACATCAACTGGAAGTAATGTACCATAAAGTTCATGGCATAGGATGTAATGAGAAAGGCCCAACCCAACTGGAAAGACGCAAAGTTACAAGGGAATGTTTATGATGACTTGTACCGAGCATCAGAAACTGCCAATTCAGCACAGGGGCCTACTAATGTGTTCAATGGATAATTTAGATTTAAGGACAATATTGCAAACACAAACAGCAGAGTGATCATGTCTTCTGGTGACAATGGACATTTAAGAGAATATATTATCCACTTCATAAACCTTGTATCCAGGAATGCCTCCTTTGTTTCTTTGGGTTGACTGAGATCTCTGAACTTCTCAGAACATTGTGTTTATTTAACAGAGTGTATCTCAAAAGTATCACTGTGCCCAAAGCAGTAATACTTAAGTCACAGTAAGGCAGACCCACTTCCCTTAAATGCTCCTGAGAGAAGCTCATTGGAAAGGCATAAAATCTTTGCCTTTTTTTTTTCTAACAAAACTATTGAGCACAATGTTTAAGAATAGAATCTTTATTTGATAAGAAATAAAGCAACTTTTGATGCGGGACATGTAAGCATAGGTTAGAAAGACTGCTCAGACACCAGGGAAGCAGAGAGTATGCCAGGAGGACCAACAAAAGGTTGACTCTGTGTGTGTGTGTGTGTGTGTGTGTGTGTGTGTGTGTGTGTATACTCCATATGTGTACAAGTTCCCACGGAGTCCAGAAGACCCTGTCTGATCTCATGGAGCTGTTGTTGCAGGTGGTTGTGAGCCACCCAACATTGGTGCTAATAATTGAACTTGGGTCCTCCAGAAGAGCAGGAAGTGGTCTTAAGTATCAAGCCATCTCCCCGGCTCCATTTTTTTAAATTCTAGACACTACTTTAGATTGGGTGTGACCAGGATGTTTTTATCTTATGTTCAATACTTCAGATTGTGTTTAATACAGTGTGATTATACCTGACTCACCAATGGAGATAGCTGGGAAATGCACCATTGGATGATTTTATTATTGTATAAACATGCAGGTTCTACTTACACAAACTACAAGGGCCTCCACATCACAGGTTAACAGACAGTGTGGTCAGTGTCATCAGGCTGTATTGACACTTTGTTCAACGTTGCATGCCCAGACTTAAAAGGGAAAGGCTAGTTTACGTAGAGAGCGATGAGTGTTTTCACCTTATTAATTTAAAAGCACTTGGCCAAAGTGCCCAATAGCCCCCTAAGGCGAATCAGAAGATCTCCCATTTGAATGTGTCCAGTTTTCAGAATAGTTTTCTAAAAGCTATGTACACTCATTCTAGCACGTATGCAGAACACCATCCTAATCCCCTCTTGAACTGACATGAGCTCTGCCATCTACTGATGCCCACAAAGTGCTATTCCAAAGATGCCAAGACTAATGCCACCGCTGTAGAAAATGCAGGTATTAAAATATTCGTATTAACAGACTCTGAAAGATAAAAATAGTGTGTTCTTTATCATATACAGCCTACATTCATATGGATGTGTATTGCAGGGTGTGTGTGAGTGTGTAAGTAGGCTGTGAAAGTAGAAAGGAGACCAAGAAAGAGAAAGAGAAGTATTAAGTGTGGGAGAGGGGTCAAGGACACAGGAACCATAAAAGCAGAAAGCTATAGTTGGGTAGATGGAAGAGTGCCAGGCAGGTCAGGGATGGAGAAGTGGGGAGGAGAATCAAAAAAAAAAAAACCTTGTTTGGAAATGCTATATAGAGCTAGAGACACAGCTCAGGGATTAGGAGCACCGGCTGCTCTTCCAGAGCTCCTGAGTTCAATTCCCAGCAACCACATGGTGGCTCACAACCATCTGTAATGGGATCCGACACCCTCTTCTAGCATACAGGTATACATGCAGATGTATGCATATATAATAAATAATATAAATTTAAAAAAGAAAAAAGCAGCCAGGCAGTGGTGGCACACGCCTTTAATTCCAGCACTTGGGAGGCAGAGACAGGTGGATTTCTGAGTTCAAGGCCAGCCCGGTCTACAGAATGAGTTCCAGGCTATAGAGAGAAACTCTGTCTCGAAAAAACAAAAGAAAAAACAAAAAAAGAAAAAAGCAATGAAAGAAGGAAGAGAGAAAGAAAAATTTAAGGAAGGAAGAGAAAGAAAGAAAGAAGAAAAGAAAGAAAAAAGAAAAGAAAAATGCTATATAATGAAAACTTATGCTGACTTTTTTAAAGTACAGGTTCTGTGGCAAAAATACTTCTTGATTAATTTAAAAAGTCACAGTAATCTTTATGAATTTGAAACATATTTTGTTCATATAAATTTAAAATTATAAAATATGGTTATGGAAATAAGTACCCAATTATCTGTGAGCCTTTGAATTTTCTAGTTACTAGAAAAGCTATATGAGTATGGGTTTTGTGTGCACACATGCATGTCTGTATTTAGGAAATAGAGTCTATGTTACCCAGGCTAGATTCAAACAATCCTCCTCCCTTGGCCTTCTGGTAACCAGGTAACAACCATAAGACATGGTGTCAAGCCCAATGCTTGTCTCTTTTAGTGTTCTAGTGTCTCATAACACCTAGTATAGAGTAAGCATTCACAAGTTCATGTTTGGAGGCTGGAGAGATGGCTCAGTGGTTAAGAGCACTGGCTGTTCTTCCAGAGGTCCTGAGTTCAATTTTCAGTACCCACATGGTGGTTCACAACCATCTATAAAGGGAACTGATGCCCTCTTCTGGCACGAAGATGGACATGCTGCAGAACACTCAGACATAAAATAAACTAAACAAAACTTCGAGTTTAAGCACTAAATAAGTATTTTTCCCTAAGCGTCTAGGTGTCTGCTGTAAAAATGATTTCATCTTAACTCAAGAAAATGTGAAGGACATTGCCCAAACAGTGAAGCAGAGAGAAAATTCCAAAGACTGGAAGATAAACTCTGCAAGCAGCTAGTTGGTCATTAGGGAAAGCTATCTAGACCTGTCCTTCTGTGCAGACAAGGCCCAGTGAACAGTGGTCCATTGTAAAACTTAATATGATGGAAATTTTAAATTTATCTTTTATCTTTTTGTGTGAGGTTCTCCTCAGTTAAGTACTAACTACCCTGCTATCAATCTGCAGCTTATTCAGATTTTTCCTTACCCCACAGAAACTGGGCACCATTGAACACTTCATGGATTAATACAGGCTAACAACAAACATAAGCTCCTTCTCCAGAGATGGTTTCTTCGAGGAGATGGAATCAGCTTAGGTACCCATCTGTGATGACAAAATAAATGGAAACATAGTGCGTACACAATAAAAGACTCTTCATCCATTAGAAATATTGAAATCCACGGGACCTGGAGAGATGGCTTAGCAGTAAAGAGCAGCAAAGCTGCTCTTCCAAAGGACCTGGGTTCAATTCCCAGCACCCACGTGATGGCTCACAAACATCTGTAACTCCAATCCCAGAAAGTCTTTTGGCCTCTGTAAGCACAACATGTACATGGTGCATAAGCAACACATGCAGGTAAAACATCCACACACATAAAAATACATAATAAAAAAGTTACAAAGTATTAAGAATCTTACAAGGGTGGTAATGCAGAAGGAACCAGGACAGATAAGCTCGGTACGGAAAGCCAAACATTAGGTGATCTCACTCAACTATGGATGGATGATCAGTCAGCTAATAAGAGAGCGTGGAACTGGGGTAATGAGAGACAGGAGAGGGCAGAGAGGTTGGGATGAGGTAAAACATACAGAGAGCCAAGAAAAGCCCCAGTGTGCTTTACACTAGAGGGTGACCACTGTTAGTAATAACATGTTATAGACTTCAAAATAGGATTTTTGAATGTTCCCCAAACAAAGAAATGAGAAATTCTTGGGAGGGACTATGCTGACGATATAGCTCATAAATGTGTATAATTATTATGAGCCCATTAAGGATAATTAAAAATCCTTAAATATCTGCTTCTGTGTAATTGCTCAGGAACCACGTCGGCATGTACACACACCGGATACGATGATGCTCTAAACAACAGGTAAGTTTTAGGATCCAAATGCCAGCTGTCAATCTCTGTTCTCTGGTTGCTTCTCCTCTCCTGAATACCTGCTGGGTCCTCCAGACCTCTCTACCTGTTTCACTGGGACTTACTGTGCACTCTTGATTGGGGCCATCACATGACTTCTCTAGCCCACACCATTCCAGTAGCTACTATCAGAACTTGGCACAGGGGACAGATTGTGGTCGTGGTGGCAGCTGTGACATTCCAGAGCCTGTGACTTGGGGTGACAATGAGTCCTATTTTAGTTAGACACGGGTTCAGGAATGGCTGGCAAATGGAGGCATGCTGAAGCTATAACACTCAGTGAGTGTAAAATGCGTCTTAGGAAAAAGCATGAATAGCAATGGTTTAGAAAAGGAATCATATCAGTTACCCAATTATTTTTTTTAAAAAATAAAGTTTCCATTTAGGGTGTTTAATTTGGGGAGTTTAAAATATAAGCAGGTTGACCTCAAGCTTAGGCGGGTTTAGAACACTCCTGTGAAGAAGTATGTCCAAGAGGTAATTTAGGGCAGCTTGCTTCTACAGGTTAATGCAGAAAAAGCCTCAATACAGATTTCAGGACTAGACTTTGCTAGAAACTGCCATGGTAGAAAGAAAGGAAAACAAAACCAAGCCCTGCTCAATGGTTCAGGGTTTACTTTGGGGGGGTGAGACAATGGAGTCTATTCTGGAAATAGGTAGACGCATGGTTATATACCATTGTGGACATATTTACTCTGAGTCATCTTTCCAGCCCCTGAAACTAACCATTTTAAAATATAATCCAAAACAAAAAGTATAACTCAAAGTTTATACTTTCAGGGAAAGTATACTTTACCAAAACCACAGAAATCATCCCTGCAGGCCAGCAAGACGGTTCTACAAGTAAAGGTGTTTGCCACCAAGACTGAGAACCAAAGTTCAATCCCTGAGACCTCCCAGTGGAGATAAAACTGACTCCTGAAAGTTGTCTTCCAACCTCTGCAAACATGTCATGGTGTGTGTGTGTGTGTGTGTGTGTGTGTGTGTGTGTGTGTGTACATGCACCCAAATAAAAATTAAATTATAAACGAAATGGCCCCTGAAAGTATAAACTTTGGGTTATGCTTTTTGCTTTAGATTACATTTTAAAATGGTTAGTTTCAGGGTCTAGAAAGATGGCTCAGAGATTAAACGCTCTGGCTGCTCTTCCACAGGTCCTGAGTTCAATTTCCAGCAACCACATGGTGGCTCATAACCATCTATAATGAAATCTGGTGCCCTCTTCTGGTGTACAGGCATACATGCAAGCAGAACACTGTATACATAATAAATAAATCTTTTTTAAAAAAAATGGTTAGTTTCACATTATATGGATTTCATTTAGAAAGTGGGGGAGGGGTTACACCATCACTGAGCACCCAAATCTAGGAGTGTAGCCTTACTGCAGCCATGAGCTACAGGACCAACGCTGTTTCTATATCAGGAATCTGACCTTGCACCCACAATGCCCCTGAATGGCAGGATTTCTGAAGGCACAGAATTTTTCTTGTGCTGCTAGGGCAGAGGTTTCCAATTGGCCACTGTGCCCCAGCAGCCAAGCAGTCCTGCGGAAGTAAGACACAGAGGGTTTTCTAGGCATCAAAGGCCACTTGAAGTATGAGAGCTTCCTCAAGATAAGCATTCAGTACCTCCTTCAAGGCATTACGGAAAGAGTTAAGATTGTAAGCCTAGTGTGTGTGTGTGTGTGTGTGTGTGTGTGTGTGAGAGAGAGAGAGAGAGAGAGAGAGAGAGAGAGAGAGAGACAGAGACAGAGAGAGAGACAGAAAGAGAGAGACAGAGAGAGACAGAGAGACAGAGAGAGACAGAGAGAGACAGAGAGAGAGGGAGTGTGATGGATATACTCACCTGTGCACTCAAATATAAATGCCAGAAGTATCTTCTTCCTCTCCCACCTCCAGCGTGTTTCTTGAGATGAGGTCTCTCACTGAACCCCGAGTTCACCATCAGCTAGTCTGAAATCGGCCCAAGGGCTCTTCCTGCACCTACTCCCCGAGCACAAGGATGACAGATATGCACTGACACCCAGCTTTCCTTTCTTTTAGTTGGGTATTGGGATTCAAACTCTGATCCTTGTACTTACAAACATGCACTTTACCTACCCACTCTTCCCCATGATTAAGTTCTAAGAGAGAAATCTTTGTATCTGTCACCTCCCAGAAAGTGTGGGCAAAAGACTGCCTGTTAACACACCTGGCTCCTGCTTTAACCTCTAACTGTGCCCAGCTTTCCAGCAGTAGACAATAGGCCTGTGTTGTCTAGTTGGCTTCCTACTGAGCATCGTGTTCTCATGAAATGTGACTAACCCCTGACTCACTTAGAAATGTATGCTGTACAAGAAGGGGGACCCCAAAAATGTCCTCCTTGGAATTACCAGCAAAAGAGTTTTTATGCCTGCATTTCCACCCAGTGAGTACTTGCTTCCTCTGTACTTTAAACATCTTCACATCGCTGTTGGCTATTCTTCTCATCTTCTTCATGTTTAATCTTTTCCCTGCCTTTCCTTGTGTTGGTGACTACCACCGTTTGCTTGCCTCCTGACCCATTTTAAGGCATCATGGAGAATGGGCAGTGATGGTAAAGGCATCATCATTACTCATTTGGTAGATGTAACTGCCTATCACAGACAAGCCTTTGGAGCTATGTAGAAGAGATTTGACCAGTTCATATTAAAATAACTATTTTTATGCTGTACTAGAAAAAAACCTGGTTGCCTTTCCCATTCTGTTTCAGATATAGCATAACATAGCCTCCATTTTTAAAATAAACAAGTAATGTCATACTGTACTGTTGTTGCACACAGCAGGATAGCTGCTAAGTGCTTACCATTCTTCTACACACTGTGATGGTATGAGACACTGGAACATCCATTACAGGACACCTAGCACAAACCCACAGAGAATGCTGCAGCTTTTTGTCTGAGTCAAACACAAACTGTACTGCTCATATGCTATTTTTAAAAGACCTTTTCAACATTTTAAAACTTTCTGCTAAGCAAGTGGCAATATTTCAGTCACAGTTATAAATCTCATCCACTGTTCTCCCACTGCAGGGACTTCCAGAATCTCAGAAAATAACTGCTGAGTTTCTCTTACTTGGAAATTTTTGCTCAAAAATCTGTAACTTAAAACAGTTGACACTATTCACTGATATGTGACAGGGTCTAAAATATCCCAAATAGACCCAAAACTCGATATGTAGCCAAGGATGGCCTTGAACTTCTGATCTTCCTGCTTCTACCTCCTCTGTAACCCAAAAATTAGAGACACATGCCCCTGGACTAGCAACATACGCCACCATGCTTGGCTTATGCAGTACTCAAGTTTAAAGCACTCTTTATCCCTAGCTGAGTAAAAGCTTTAGGAAGCCAACAAAATAAGACACTCTTGTGTTTTCTTTCTGAAACCTATGATTAAAATATGCTGAAGTAATATGAAGACTACAGGCAAAGAAAAGTGGACAGAGCAATGTTTAATTCTTTGCAAACACAAAGGTAGAACAAATGATACAGTAATTTAAGAATGCCAGGATTGTGTAAAATAGGAATGCATTCAGTTTTCCTTCAGAAAGCGTTAATTCTATTTTTTTTAATGTCTTGGGTTTGACTATGAGAAAATTAATAGTACTGAGACCACAAGTTAATCAGATATAATGAGAAGTTCCTTCAATAAAAACAACCAAACCTAAGCCTGGCCACCCATCCTTTCGACTTTGTTATCTCCTCGTAAAACTGATGACATTAACTCAAAGAAGTTTGCCGGCTGGGGTCCCTCCCCAATTAGCCACTCAGAGTTGCACAGAACCACACAACTCTTTCCCCTCTGGACCTGATTTAAAAAAAAAAAAAATACAGCAAGCAGAATCCATATATGTAGCCTTGGCTTACCTGAAACTCCCTACCCTGACCAGGCTGGCTCAAGTTCAGAGATCCACTTACAGGTGTGTGCCACCAAGCTGGCTGGACCTTACTGACTGTAAAAGGAAGGTACGGTGGCCTCATGCTATCAATGAGGAATAGGACATACAATGTCTTGACTAAAGAAGTGTAGAGATCCCACCAGTGTTAAGTAGAAGGCAGTGCTGGTTAAGTCCTTCCCTACTGTCATTTCTACTGTGGAAAATTACTTCATTTACTTATATAGCTTTTCAAAATTAGCCACCAGTTCTCCAGTGCATGTCGATCACTGGCAGTATATAGAAAAGGAAAATCTAGGGTAACTCAAACCACACAAACTCTACCTGCTTTCACATTAGACTATACACAGTGGAAACCTGCCTCAAACACCATGAGATAGTTAAGAGTACAAGGCACAGCTGACGTTTAGTAGCGTGGTGTGTGTAGGGAATGCTCACGTGCACAGTGCACACGTGGAGATCTAAAGACAAGTTATGGGGTAGCGGGTCCTCGCTCTCCTTCCATCATACGTGTTGAGAAAAGATCTCCAACCCTAACCCTAACCCAGGCTTGACAACCGTTGCTTTCACCTGCTGAGCCAGTGTGCTGGCAACTAGTTATAATTTCTTGAACCTTTACAGATATTGAGCCTTGAAGATGAAACAGACTGCTGTCTAAAAGACAGGAGTATATTTCCAAAGTCCTTAAGTGGCTCAAATTAATTTTTTAAAAATGCTGACCCTGCTTTCTGTTTACTGTCACCTCGAAAATGTTTTACACTACAGTAGAATTCTGATTCTATGTCTTCATGTAGAAACTTCACAGTGGAAGACACTGACCATTATTAAGTGTAAAGGCATCAAAACCAGCCAGCATTTGGTATTACAGTGTGGAATATTCTTACAAGCCTTTCCTATAACACACTCATTAACTGCCCCGGTTATAAGACTCACTTGCTGTCCATTCCCCAACCATTAAATCTATTTTTGTACCTATACCACATAAAACCAACGCTGGCAGACAAAATGGCTCACCTTGAGAATCTAAAAACTTCTATGTATCTTTAAAAGCAACTGAGAAGTGTCCCCTAGAGCTGTCACATCCAGTCCCATCCATTACCATAACAACAAAGCAAAAAGGTGCTACACCTTACAAAGAGATTAAAGTAAAATAATTTTACTTGTCTGAAAACATTTCCTAGCTCTTAAGCAGAGAGGGGGACAATTTTTTAATTGCTTAGAGAGGGCAAAGTATTTCACAAGTAAAAATAGTACATTTATTGACAGTTGTACAAAAGATTCCAAAATATTTCATCATTGCAGTAAAATGTGATTTAAAGCTAATAAGTGCGACACACTGAATAAATGTCACTCATGAACATAGCCTATTATTTCTTACAAAGTCCTCAATTAGGAACAGCAGGTATAAGGTGTGTATTTTCCAACATTTGGTAGTATTAGCTAAAAATCCCTGGGCCAAGAGGACCTGAGTTTCAGGCCCCTCACCTCACACATAAAGATCCTGGACTGACCACCCTGGAGCATGCTCAACCTACATGTTTCTGTCATTGGCACTAAAATTCTATTTTGTGCCATGTTGCATGATTTGGCTTTTGTATTACATATGTATATATTTATGGGACACAGAGTAGTAATTAATAAATCCTGTCAAGGGTGACATGTTTTAACTCACTACATTTTCCAAACTAAACCCCCAAATTCTTCCAGATAAGTGGCAAAGCAGGTTTTCCAAGTACTTCTCCATCACTTAACAGAGAGGTGAGGATATCCCAGACACTGGATGGTGATCAGCAGAGATAGCTCTGGCTGTGGTTCCAATTCTATGTGACTTTGGGTCACTGAGAGCCCAGGTGTCCACAGCTCCCATAGCTCTGTGTTTTGACACAAATAACATCAATACTTCAAAGCATTTGCTGCAGACTTTAAATCACCACATAGCTGCAAAAGAATTCAGTAATCAATATAAGTGGACTTTTGATTTAAAAAGAATCTGGATATTTTAGAAAAGTACATGTCCTTAGTCACCAGTTAAAACCAAGGTGACTGAGCCTCTGGTCACCTGACCTCTTGCTGTCACCCTGGTCTCCCTGCTGATAACACTTTAGATTGCAGCAGGCCTGAGTTCAGATTATATCCCCTAACATGTTGCAACCTGACCTGAAAATGGGGCACCCATGCTTCCCAATCCAGTCTGTTACTTGGGCAACAGCAGTAGTCACTATTCACTACCAAATGTAGTTCCAGCCAGGCCAGCCATGAGCCTCACCTCATCCCTGGCCTTCAGCCTCTGGATGCCTGGGTCGGACCCAGAGAAACTCACTTTCGTCAAAATCTCCATCCAATCTCAAGTCAGTCGGTTCAGCCTGGGCCACTGAGTGCTTCACTCCCAGTTTATTCTCTGCTGCCACTTGGGTTGTTTGGGAATAGCATTTCTCTTATAAGCCAGATGTGGAGGCACACCCTTCTTATTACAATGCTCAGGACACCATGGGCACTGTAAACTCAAGGCCAGCTGGGGCTACACAGTGAGACTTTGTTTTTAGAGAAAATCCCTTGCGTTGATTGTGAACGCACTACTCGTGCTCTGGACTTAGCTCCATGGGGAACCAGTCATTACAATCACTGCAATAAAACGATGCCATGATCAATTCAGCACTCTGTCGATTTGTGTGGGTTTTAATGGACCACTGGGTTCTGCTTCGTGGGAGATAAGAAGACTATCTGATTAGGTGTCACCACTCACAGATGACAGAACTCCAAAAGCAGAGAGGCTGCTAACCAGCTACTCCACAGTTTTTAGATGCTTCTAGCAGACATAAATGAAAACTTGAAAGAAATACTCAGCTTCCTACAGAAACCAAGGACTTCACACTCCATACCACACCAAGGGAATTATGTGTGTTCAAAAACACGTCCAATTAACCAAACATATCAGAATAAAGTTGGTAAAATCGATCCTTTAGGAGCTTTGGCAAACACTAATTGTGAAAAAAATCACACATGACATATTTGGTACAACGTGGTTCCAAATACATCTCTTCCAAATTTAGCAAAAACCACATCTGGATCTGCCAGGCGTCCCACGTGCATTTAAGAGCTTCGGAATGTAGTCATATCTTTGGGCTCTCTGCTGGGCACACACCAGTCATCAGCCTCGTGATTGGTTTTGTAATGCTTCCAGGCAGCTTTATTATACACAGGGAGTCTTTCGATGGATTCTGTTGACAGAGCCTAGGGTTGGAAAAAAAGTCAGGCACGTTTAAGAATTCATTACCTGAGATAATATACAGTGGCAAACAATGACTACAAAGCAAACAGGGTTCTACTGGCATCTTATCAACTAATTACTAACCACTCACCATCTTCAGGGTAGATATATTAGGAACATGCTATTTACTACAGTTTGGGGCACCGATAACACAGTGATTGGGTTTGATGCTTCAGTTATCTACTAGCCAGCCTGGAAATGTCTACCCAAGCAGAATAGACATCTTATGCAAAGTGAAAGCCCAGCCAGGAGTCAGCTACTTTAAAAAAATGGTAAGTATAAAATCAGCATATCTACCTTAATATTCATACAAAGATGTAATGAGAAGAAAGCCAATCTTTTTCACTATATAGTAATATAAAAACAATACGCAGGAATGGAGATGGCTCGGTAGTTACGAGCACTTGCTGCAGAGGACCGGGGTTCAGTTCCTGGCACTCACATGGTGCTCACCATTACCTATAACTCCAGGACAGAAAACCTGCTGCCCTATTCCGACTTCCACACACAGCAGACAGACACGTAGTATAGAGACTCAGATGTACGCAAAACACTGTACACATAAAATAAACATCTAAAAATCTTAAAAATGGAATACACCGATATTCGCAGCAGTAAACACAAAGCTCAGTCTGGGCACCTTGGCTTTTACATGACCAGTGCTTGGTCCTTTTGTTTGCACCCTGTGTGTTTCACTCCCCGGCACCCAGGCTGGAGACTTGACATGGGATCTTGTACATGAAGGAAGCACTGTGTTTTCTCCTCCTGCATTAAAGTCAGTTTTGGTCACACACAACCATTCATTCCTTACTCTACAGCTTCCTGTGAATACTGGGAGCCAGTGATAAACTATGATTTCTGTTACTGTCTTCACAGTAGGAATTGTCAGAATCGTGACAATGGGCCACTGATAGTTCCCAAGATGATGCTGACAGTATGAAACTAGAACTTCCCTCCTGGTGATGCTGAATAAGGTCTGTCATGTGACTGGGTGTGATCCCAAATAGAAAAACTTTCCACCTCCACGCTCTGAGCAGTCTAAACATAAACCAACATGACATATTTAGTGTCAAAAATGTCATGCTGATATGGTCCTATTTAAGTTCCTCACAAAGACATGTGAGGGAAAGTAACATGGCTATAAAGAATTTAATCTTTTCAGGCCAACTTTTTTCACAAAATTTTTGAGCATAGCCTATAAAATAGGTGCCATCTAGTGGCCAGAACAAGAAACTGGAGGCACCAAAAGCGTAACCAGTACTTTTAAAAAAACTGTCACTATCATGACACTGATTTGCTTGAGTATGCGTGGCTCAGCAGGTAAAGACGCTTGCCATCAAGCCTAGTGATCTCAATGTAATCTCAAGACCCACGTGGTCAGAGGAACAAACCCCAGCGAGTTCTCCTCTCCACACATCTGATGTCCCCGCAAACAAACAAACAAACAACAAACAAACGTGTTTAAAAGAACTACTTCAGGTGGCTGGGGAGAAGACCCATGTTTAATCTCCAAACCCACATGGGGAAAGGAGAGAACTAAAACTTGTCCTCTGATCCCATGCATGTGTGTCCATGAACATACAACACACACTAAATAAACAACAAACATTTTTTTTAAAGAGCAGCTCAATGACTGGTCATGTTGCACATTAAATAGCTTTAATTTACTTCTTTTTTACAGTGCTGTGGAGTGTACCCAGGGTCTTTCTTGCACATTCAGGATTCTCTATTTCTTTCCCACTGCCCTCAACTACCAAAGTAGGTACAGTCCCATATAAGTATCTCTACATTTATCAAATACCATGTGGTTTAGTAAAATCCCGTTACACTTTTTCATTGGTACCTTTTCTTATCATTAAAAGAAGTTGGGTTAACGAGCTGAAAAGCCGGCCTAATGGCTCAAAGTACTGACTGCTCCTATAGCAACACAAGGTTCAGTTCCCAGCACCTACACGGTACCTCACAACTGTCTGTAACTCCAGCTGCAGGGACCCCATGGCCACTCCTGGCCTCTGAGGGCTCTTGGATACATATGGTACACATAAACTCACACACATACATGTACAAATAAAAATTTAACTACAGTTAAATCAAGAAGCCTTGGTTATTACCTTAATATAGATGACGGCATCTGTCCCGTAGCCCTCCAAGGAATACAGCTTTAGGTCTCCCTGGAAGTACTGTGCATAGAGGCGTGATATGGGCAATCCGTAACCAAACCCAGCCTGTTCAATGAGAAAACAGTTCTGTTCAGAGGTCTGCACCATGAAACATTTTTCCGACTAAGATAAACGTCTGAGTACCGCAAAGCCATCAGCCCGTGCAGCTGACAGAGCTTGTAAAACACAATCATGCGGAAGGATTAAGCCGGAGTTTAGCTGGGCCCATTAGCTCACCAACTATGGACCTAAAAAGCCTTTTATTCTGTCTATAAAATGATTTGTGGAAGTCTGAAGAAGGCATATTGCTTTTCTTTGCTGCCCTGCTCCTGGGTTCCCCAATAGAGCTTTCAGCACTTTCATCTAAAGCACACCGTTTCGTTTAGGAGCAAGACTAGAAAATGTCTGGATGCAGCTTCCCTAACGATAGATGGGAATCTCGGGACTTCACACCATGGATCTCCAGCCTTTGTTCTGAACCTGTGAATGATCTGTGACAGTCTGCTTCCTTATTCTCACGGACAGATCACTCCCCTGCTCCAGAATCTTCAAAGCATACCAGTGCTCCCCCACCCTAGAGAGAAAAGCCAAACTTCTAGAAAGAGCTTCCAAGACAAGATCAGGTCTCTGCCGCCTGCTCTCCTGTCTAATGGAGCCAATGTCCTTCCCTGACTTCCTTCAACACAGGACTTCTGGGTCTTTGTTCAACCTGTTTCCAGTATCTGATCCTTCTTTCCCTAAGTAAATTCTACAGACACTTGGGGAAAGATAAAAACGGTCTCCATCACCAAGCCATGCTTTTGGTGGTGTTCCTCAATGTTTATGTGAACAGAAGCATCACTAATAACACGAATAGGCTCTGACTTTTCCCCCACTCATTATTTTTTCATATTATTTGTGTGTTTATGAGTGCAGGTATGTACGTATAATGTTCTATGCGTGGAGGGGAGGACCACTTCCAGGAATCATTTCTCTCCTGCCACCATGGGATCTGGGGATCAAATGATGTCATCGGCATTAGAAGGCAAGCATTTGCCCACAGAGCCATCGCACTAGTATCTGTCTTATATTCCACTGTTTCCAGGTGGCCCCCCAAGACAACTAACCAAGTTCCAACTTTCTCCCTGCCCTAGGGCTGAGCTGCAACCAAAACACTCATACACTTACAAACAAAAATAATAATAACATTAAAACTTTTAAAAATGTAAAAATCTGGGCATTGTGGCATATGTCTTTAATCCCAGGGCACTAGAGCCAATGGCAGGTGAAGGACAAAAATAAAAAGAGAGCAGACTTTCAGTTGTGTCTACCAATGAGGTCTTTCTAAATACAAATACTTGGGGGGAAACTCACGTTAAGTCAGTGATGACCAATGACTAGTACAGTCCTTATGCAGTCTTCATACTGAAATTGACTATTACATATGGTTTACCACAGAAAAGGCTGCTATGACATCGCTACCAGAAAAACCTCAAACTACCATCTGACTTGTGCGTGCCTGTTTCAATTAAAAAATGTCCCAGGGCTCTTTAAATTCAGACAGAAGTATTTGTCTCTAAAGTTTTGAAGCATTTTCCTTCCTTGTAAGCTCCTGTGAAATCGGCTTAACTGGTATTGGGAAAGTCACATTCTGATGGTGGATGACGGACACCACAGCCCTTCTCCACCACATACCAGGGGCACCGCACGGGACGTTTCCACACGAGGCCGGGGTGCAGTTGAGTACATGTAGTTGAAGAGTCTGTCAATCTTCCTCAGAGGAACACCACCTCCCCGGTCACTCATCTAAGAGGAGACAGGATCAAACTGTGACCGGGTCCCACGCATTACAGCATTGTGACTGAACTACGTTGGGGAGGAGGCTGCTTTTATAAATCCAAGCTGCAAATTTTAATACTGCCCTCAATGGTGTAGCTAACACGAAGTTAATCCTTCCTGGTGGGCAATACTATAACCAGAATAAAATAAATAAAAGAACAAGGATACTCTATACTTCAGTGCCACCTCCTAAGTTTATCCTAAAAACACTAAAGTAGGCAAAGTACACATGAGAATATCCATCATGGTTTTAAGAACAATCAGAGAGTAACATACATGGGGCCTACACAAAATGCATTCTAAAACAGAATGCTGTGAGCCATTTAAATGTTATGTAGAACACTCTTGTGTATTAGCAAGAGAGTGGTCTACAAAAAATAGGCAACAATGAACAAGTTAGAAATGCTCACAGTTCTAACTTCGTAAATATATTATAAAACTGAAGTGTAAATGGGCTAGAAAGATGGCTTTGCAGTTAAGAGCACTGGCTGCTCTTCCAGAGGCCTGGGTTTGGTTCCTAGCTCCTACACAGTGACTCAAAACCATCAGTAACTCCAGTTCCAGGGGATCCAACACCTACTTCTGGCCTCCACAGGCACTGTACACATGTGTGACCCATAGACACATACAGATAAACTAAAAGAAATCTCTTTTTTAAGGAATTCAGTGTGGTACTACATACCTACAATCTTAGCATACAGGAGGCGGAGGCAGGAGGATTGCCATAACTAGAGACTAGCTTGTGCTATAATGTAATATTCTGTCTCAATAAAGCAAAACTAAGGACCATGAGATGGCCCAATGGTAAAGATACTTGGCACTGAGCCTAAGGACCTGATCAATCCCTAAAGTGCATATAAAGGAACAAGCATCACCCTGCTCCACCTCTGACCTCCACACCTGTGCTCGACACATGCAGACACAACAAATAAACCCAACTTTGCAACACAGAATCCCAGATAACCTTTTAGTGAGTTAAAGGACTCACTAGTTATATCTTTGCTATTCTGTCATTTTTCAAGCCAAGTAACCACATGGTAGATTGAATTTGTAATTAAATTACCCATTATGTCTACTGTTTTCCTTTATAATTAATATAGACTACTTTCCTAGCCTATATTCTAATTTACTATAAATATCCCTTCTGTCATAAGACCTAAGTTGATGTTCTTAACAAATATGCTTTTAGCATACGCATACAGTACATAATATAGACAAAAGTTATCATGTAAATGGATTACAGTTGAGTTTTCATATATTATTTAAGATGATAATGTATATATCCTAGAAACATACTAAGAATTATATAGCTACTTTCATTTCCTATGCGGTATGTGGAGGGCCAACCCCCTCCCACACTCTAGAAGCTACACTCAGAGCCCTATTGAGATTTTCAAAGGTAAAAAGTTTGCCTTGAGATATCATTTGAAGCTCTCCCTCTCATACAGCTAGAACTAAGTAACTACAGTATCAACGTATGTAAGGCCTTTACAAAGAACCTGTGTTTAGAATTATGCATAAAACTGCTCTTGGCTGTGAATTCAAAGGCCTGCAAAGTGACTTATTTCAGTGCAATGAATAAAAAGCTCTGGGATGAGTAGTTTCAGGGGCTAACTCAATGTTTGGCTGTTCTTCCCTGGTAAGAAGTGTGGGTGCACTGGGAACCCTAAGTGAGAGGCATGTCACAACAGACTAATTAGGATAAAGGAGGGAGGGATGCTAAAGAGATGGCTCAGAGGTTAAGAGCACCTGTTGTTCCTGCAGAGGACCCAGGTTCAGTTCTAGCACCCACATGGTGGCTCACAACCATTCATACTCAAATTTCAGAGGATCTGATACCCTCTTCTTACATCCATGGGTACAAGGTATGTATGTAGTATACAGATACATATGCAGACACAACATTCACATACATAAAATAAATCTAAAAGTGGAGCAGTACTACTAACAATCCCAGAGCTTCTGAGGCAAGATGGAGGCAGAGGCTGGATGACTGCAGGCCAGCTAGTTTGGCTCACACAGTAGCAAAAACAAAGGGACCCTGTCTCAAACAAGGTATAAGGTGAAGACTGACATCCAAAGTTGTCCTCGGACCTCCAAATGATCATACCTCTGTGTGTGTGTGTGTCTGTATGTGTATACTCACACATACACACACACAGCATGCATACACCACTAAAAGGAAGTTTTGAATAAATATTTCCTCATTTTCTTTACTTAACCTTCTGGCAACAGACTAACTTCCTAGCCTTAAGACTACGTGGCATGTACATAACAAGAGGTAATTCCTGGCAGTCTGAAGAAAACATGGATCAGAAAGGACTGTGGGGCTGTGAGAGATGGCATGTCACTAGAGGCTGACAGACAATCTAAGCCAGGGGTCATGGCTAGACCTGATGAATAACCTCTGCTTTGCAGTCAACATGATAACGAATGTGGTGGATTATATAAAATATTCAGGGCAGTTTCTAAGACTGTTTAAGAGACTGCCAAAAGCTCCGAGTCCAAACGTGAACCTGAGCCTGTGCCAAGGAAAGGTCCTGGAAGAGTTAAGTGCTACCACGAGGAAGGCAGGGAAGCAGAGTGCCAGCTCACCTTCAGCGCACAAACTATTGCTCAAAGCATCTGGCCAAGAGCTGCTGCCATCATCCACAGCCCCTATCTGACCCCCGACTTACTGTTCTTCCAACACTGAGTCCCTGAGCCAACTCATGTCAATCCAGGCCCAGAGGAAAGGAATCCTTCCTGACTGTTTTGTTGTTACTTTTAAATGAAGCTGGAGAGATGCCTTCACAGTTCAGAGCACTGGCTGCTCTTGTGGAAGACCTAGGTTTGGTTCCCAGCACCCACATGGTGGCTTACAACTATCCACTATTCAAGTTCCAGAGGATCCAGCACCCTCTTCTGAGCTCTATGGGTATCAGGCACACACATGGTACATAAATACACATGCAAACAAAACACTCATGAGCATAAAATAAAAAATACAACCTGAAAATGATTCTAGTTGCGAATTTCATACAACCCGTACAGCAAATGCGTCCAACTGCTATATATTATTTGTGCTTCACTCATTTGAATAAAAAGCCAATTTTTTAAAAAAAAAAACAGAAATCCAAAGGAGACAGTATAGGAAGAAGAGAAAAATAGGAAGTAAATAAATTATAATTTCAAATAAATAAACAAATAAACAAATATAATGACTACCTTCAAAGTGACAAAAGAGAAAGCCAGAACAGAATATTATAAGGAACAATTTTTTAAAATTCTTTAAAAATCTAAAAGCCACTGGATATAAAACTTCAGTAGAAGAGCTGAGTCTGTAGTCTAGGAAGGGGCTAGTGAGCGGCTCAGTGGAGAAAGGTGGATGCTGCCAAGCTGGCTGACCTGACTTCCATCCCTCCAACCCAACCTGCTCGCAGCAGAAACTGATTCCAAAGGAAACTGGGATGATGGGTTAATACTGACTGACTATCAACCCAATAGGATCTACACTCACCTAGAAGATAGTCTCTGGGCTTGTCTGTGGGGGGCTACCTAGATACATTACTTCTAATTATGCCACGGGGGGAAGGGTACCTAGATTAGGTTACTTCTGGCAATCCCGATGAGGGATTATCTTAATTACGATAATTTAGGTGGAGAGACCCATGCTAAAAGTAGCATAACCCCCTGGTCTTGGGCTAGCTTGCAAAAAAGGCGGCTACCCGAACCCCAGTATCACAGCTATTTCCTGACTATGGCCACAAGGCAGCCAGAGCCTGGAGCTCCTTCCCCAGCATGGTGCTCTGTCACACCCTCTATGAGCCAAAACAAATCCCTTCTCTTTCAAGCTGCTTTTCCCATGGGGAACAGGAGAAGAAGAAAATAAGACAAACGAGTCCAGAGGTCCCAGAGAAAAACAAAGGTCCACACTGACTAACATCACAGTGAATTCTAGAACACAATCCAAAAGAAGATCTAAGAGTGTCAGTCAAAAAACAAAACAAAACAAAAACAGACAGCTAAAACCAATCACACAAAGGCAGAGGAAAGGAAGAGCACCTACAGAAAACCTTCTGAAGAAAACCTGAACCCCAGGCTGTTCTCAGGACAACCTTACTGCCATCTGCCAAAAGAAAGGGCTCCCCACACTCACTCTTCCAACATAGCACCAAAAAAAAAAGACAAAAATTTTGTCAGAACCCCTGAAAATAAAGCAACTGAGAGGCACTTGTTCAACAAAGTATTGAACAGTTGGCTCTGTGTGGCTTTGGCTCACGGTCCTCTCAGTCTTGCTCCCAGCCCCCGCCAGTGACAGGTAGCAGTAGGCACTGACAGCCACTCAGAAGGCTTGCTTGGCTGAGTTTGAGTTCCACAGCACCCTACCACTATTAAGTCTGAAACAATCAGAAGAAATGGAATACTTTTTAAAATAAAAACTTTTTTTTAATTTTTATTTTACATTTACTGTTGCCTGCATGTCTGCCTGTGTGAGGTGTCAGATCCCCTGGAACTCGAGTTATACAGACAGAGCTGCCATGTCGGTGCTGGGAATTGAACCCTGGTCCTCTAGAAGAACAGTGTGATGGTATGAATATGCTTGGCCCATGAGAATTGGCACTATTAGGAGGTGTGGCCTTGTTGGAGTAGGTGTGGCCCTGTTGGAGGAAGTGTGTCACTATGTAGGCTGGCTTTGAAGTCCTATGCTCAAGTTCCATCTAGTGTGGAAGAGATCCTCCTGGGTGCCTTTGGATCAAGACGTAGAACTCTTTGTTCCCCCAGCAACAAGTAAGTCGGCCTGCATACTGCCATGCTTCCCACCATGATGATAATGGACTAAACCTCTGAAACTGTAAGCCAGCCCCAATTAAATAATTGCCTTTATAAGAGCTGCCTTGATCACAGTGTCTCTTCATAGCAATAAAACCCAAACCAAGACAAGCAGCCAGTGCTCTTAACCTCTGAGCCATCTCTCCAGTCCCAGGGATCACTTTGAGGGCTCCAAGCACATGCTCAAACTAAAATAAATAACAGGCTAACCAGAGGTAAGCAGGACAGTGAGGAAAGATAGCCATAGGGCTTTGGAAAGCTCAACCGTGGGGCTGTATTCTGAGAGCTATGCTCCCACCCAGGAAAGCCCACCAGAAGGCCCCAAGCTCTCAACCCTACCTGACTGAGATCAGGCTACACCCTGCCCTAAGAGGGTCTGCTGAAGACAGAACAGAGCAGATGGAATAAGGGGTTGAAACCACAGTAAGATTAATGTTTTCCATCACACTGAGTGTGCCCAAATACTGAAGGTTCTCACTGATCAAAGTCTGTCTCCAGGTGTTCCTTCAACCTGCATCATCTGGATTAAGGACCAGAATAGAAACAGACTCAAAAGATAATTCTATAATTTGCCAGATAAACAAGGCAAAGTGCTTATTATCTGGTTGACTGAAATTCTTTCCCGTGAGAATAAATTACACACTACAGAAATTAGACATATTATATTATTTTTACATGCCTACACATCCATTTCTTTTACAGAAATTACCTTCACAGTCAAATCCTCCTCACCCAGTGTGACGTGAACTTGAATCGGGGGATAAACACCTTTGTCCGCATGGTGCTCCATGGTGGCTCTCATTGCATTCTGAAACATATTAGGATTATATTAAAGTATAGTTTTTTAAAAGCAACTACTTATAATTTTGAAATATATATACATTATGTGAATTTTAAGTTTCCTTTCTCATTGGTTTGAAACTAAAAGTATTTATACATAAAATGTTTTGACTAGTTTCTAAAAGGTAGGAGGCACACGAGGCCTGCATTGCCTAAACATGGGTTAGTAACAGGACCTGTGACACTAGAGTAGAAACCGATAAAGCCAGAGGAAGCTGGGACCTGACATGGGAATTAAGAGTAATCCCTGGCTGCTAATGACTGAGCAGACCCAAGGAGAGGAGATTATACTTGTTTCCCCCCGGTTCAATACTAGGTTCCAAACAAAAGCCACTGTCATGGACATTAGATAAATATGTCACAGCTTACATAAAGTTTTATTAAGTATTATAGGGTAAAATCTTTGCATGACTGAAATTTCAAGGGGATAAAAAAGTTCAAACGTGTTAGGGACAATGGCTTTTTAGGCACTTTGATAGATTAATATAGGTGCCACAGCTCTTGACTTGTCAAAGCAAAGCGAGTACGTCCCACCCTTACTTTCTTAGTTTTCTATGGTTCAGTATGTTGTTCTGTATTTTCTTTTCTTTCTGGATTCTAAGCCAGGGTCTTGCTATGCTGCTCAGAGTGGTCTAAAATGCTTAGTAAACCTTTCCTGCTTCCACCTCAAAGGTGCTGGGATCACAGTCACAGGAGTGTGCCCCTCCGCCTGGCCAGCCTACTGTTACTGTGCATTAGTCCACAGAAAGGCAGCTCTCCCGCTCCTCCGCTCTGCTGCCGGCAGGAGTCTGAGCACCTAAGCAGGAGGTGGCACAGCCTGCTGATCTAGGATAGCCATTTTTCAACTGCAGGAACCAACCACATTTATCAACCACCTAGCAAGTGTCCCAGTGGCAGGGAAGGCAACTCTCAACACAACCAGCATGCTTTTACTGAGTTTTCCAAATATGTATAAACAGCAAATAGTTCTCTAAGTCCAGTATCAACAACTTCCTAAGAAACATGAAAACAAAGGCATGTAAGTGGGACTTGCTCAGGGGTAGAAAGTTGGGAAATACAATTTGTACATATTTTGGTTCATGAAAATACAAACATAAATTTAAGCACTTGTAGGATGCTCTATTACAATGGCCACTCAATACATCTTTCCCAGTCTTCCCTGGAGAGTATTACCCTAGCTTCAAAGAGGACTGGGGTTGAGAGCCGTTGAGTCATTTGCCCAAGGTTACATACCAAGCAGCAGAGTCTTTACTCAGCTCCAGGTCTTTCTGGCTCCCTGGTCTGTATGGAGGCACCATTTGTATAGACAAAAGGCTCACTTCCAGCAGAGTGGTATAATATGCACATAAAATGGCATAGCATCATGGAATAGAAGCCCAAAGGAATATGGTTTTCAGAGCAGATTCCTAAGCTCAGGAAAGGACTGGTAAATGTGACACAATACTATTTTACAAACCTTGAACAGTTCAAACACCATGTGATAGAGATGGGATGGTACATAAACCACTTGTATTGTCTGTCCTGGTGATTTCGCTACAGAGCAGAAGAGAAACATATGAAAGTACAGAGAGATGTGCTCAAAGCATTCTTAAGAATAAACTGTGGGGTGACAAAGAGCGAACATTACTGATGGAGGGAGGTGCTATGGGGGGACTCGCACCCCACTTCTTCACTGTCTTAAAGTTTGAACCCTGTACTCACACTCACAGATGACAGGGATAAGAGTCCTGATGCTATTTCTCACACTCTGGTGTAAGAGGCTAGCCACCCATCCTCCCATGCTTCTCTAGGACAGCAAGTCTTAAAAGAATTTGATCTTCAGGTAGGATTGTAATTCCCAAGATGGATATCTTAGAAGAAAAAAAAAATGTTTCACCTGGGTAGAATACTGTCTATTTTATTTCAGACATTTCTATGGATAAAACATTTGATTTAAAAGAAGAAAAAGAAAAACAAAAAAAAGCTAGCATTATTACCCAAGAGATATGTACAACATAGACCTCTGGGAGAACAAAGTGGTAAGACACTGTACTTCCAGAATACTCTGACCAGTAAAAAACTGGACTATAACTCAAGCAGTGAACCAAACTGTCCTCTGAAAAGCTCCCACTTGGAAACATGAGTGGGAGATCTTGAAACTTCTATACAGCTCAAGTTCCTAAACTCTCACCTGTGGCATGGGGTTCTTACTGACTGGGTGGCACCATCAGAAGAAACCACGAGCCACGCTACCCCAACTAGGTAAGTGCGCATTGCTCATATTCAGAGGTTCAGACTGTGGTTTAGCTCAAGCCTATTAAAACGTATTTCTTCCCATCACCTTCTCAAAGGATCATCTTAACATAGGAGAGGTTTCCTCGTCAAATGACCATTAGCAGTCTCTGTCCAAAACTCTGAACCCTTTATCCAAAGGCAGGGTGAAGGCCTTCAGAGCCGCTCAGACAGGTAAGCACTTCCTGTCTTTCACACACCCAGCCTTCTGCCTTCAACAATAAAAACTGACTTACAATTCAGGAAGTAGAAAAAAAGATAAACTTTGCTACGAGCTGTACACAAAAATTTTTAAATTTTTCTTAGTATTCCGTAGCTGAAGAAAATAGCAAAGAATCAAAATTATCAGTTAAAAAAAAATAAAGAGAACTAAAACAAAACAGCAAAATATTCAAACTAAACTCAGTAAGTGTGGATGTGGGCTGCACACATGACTCTTCTGCCTTCACACTTAGTGATGGAGTTGAGGGAAGAGCCCTTTACTGTTTGAGCAAATCACAACTCGCTCCTTGGCTATCAGAACACCCACTACTTAGGACAGGTGCCCCCAGGCAGGCTTACCATTTAGTTCTTCAAGTTCTAGTTCAGGAGAGTTAACATAATACAAATCACAAAGCCGCCTAGCGTTCTCATAGCCATCTAGTGTGAAGCAAACAGAACAAAGAAACATTAAAGAAATGTACTTCTATCTTACCCAACAGGAGGCCAACAGTATTGACAAATGAAAACTTAAAACTCTCTGCAGAAGAAATATACTTCAGCAATCTTAGCAAGGGAAGGTCTGCTACGTCGCAAAGCCTGAGCCGTAACAGAAAGATGACAGAAAGGGCAGAAACATGCCATGAACAAAGCAAAGGAAACAGCACAGGCTAAAGAGATTATGATATACATTAAATATATATATGTGCATATATATTTATCTTTGAGACATCTCAGAAAGAGTTGGTCAGGGTTCTAGAAGTCTACATTTTTATCTATTGTTTGTTACCTTTTTTTTTGGGGGGGGTAGTACTGAAAACTTAAATGCCTAAAAATGTTTTTAATTCTACGATTTGTTATTATTGTTGTTGAGTTATCAGTCTTACAATGTAACTCCAGCTGGTCTAATCTCGAATTCCCTGGCTGGTCCTGGTCTTGAATGCTAGGATCAAGGATGTGTACCACCACGTCTGGCAAGCCTAAGATTCTTGCCTTCTAGTAGCAAAAATCACTATGTATCTACCCATGTTCACTAGGACAGTGTGAGTAACAGGAAGGGAAAATGAGAACAACCTAATTTAACATTACAGGAAGGATAGGCTAGCACTCTGTTACATTCTAAAGAGCCACTCAAAAATGTGGGCTATGTCCACATGGCTATGAGTTTGTACCAAAATGTGTGGAACACTCCATCTTCTAAAAACAAGAAACCACAGCAGCTGCAGAGAAGACTCAACACAGGCAGTACATGTTTTTAAAACCAGCACCCAGGAGACAGAGGCAGGAGGCCTAGAAAGCATCTTCCAGGATAGTCAGAGACACATGGAGAAACACTGCCTCAAGGAAAAACAGCAAAAACCCAGCACAGGCTGCTTTTGCAGAGGACCTGGGTTCAATTCTCAGTATCTACATGATGGCTCACAACCATCTGTAATTTTAGTTCCAGAAGATCCCACCCCTTCTTCTAGCCTCCAAGAGCACCAGGCGTGCATATGATGTACAGGCATAAATGTGGGCAAAACACCTATATACTTAAAATAACAAAAACTAGATCAACTTATACATTGATGTGCATGTTATGTCAATAAATAATGCTTGATAATAGCCAGTTAGGGGTGGCACATATCTTTAATCCCAGCACTCAGGAGGCAGAAGAGGGTAGATCTCTGTGAGTTTAAGGCCAGCCTGGTCTACAGAGCCAAGACTACACAGAGAAAATCCTGTTTGAAAAAACAAACATACATGCTTGAAAAGATGCAAATTAAACTGTTACGAATTTTCACTCACTCTTTGAATTAGGAACTAGAAAGGACAGACTCGGAACCTGAATATTTCACTGCACTTCCTGTGTATGTGTGCGTATCTGTGGGCATGTGCATGCCAAGGGACAGGTATGGAGATCAAAGGGACAATGTTCAGTAGTTAGTTCTCTCCTTCCAACTAGGTAAGGTCTGGGGATCAAATTTAGGTTCTAAGTCTTCACACACTGAGCCATCTCAATGGCCATTTTTTAGGGAGGATGGGGAAAGATGTGAATTTTCGAAGGAAAACAGATAACTACACTTGCTAACATACAAAACTTTACTAACAGAGAATTCTGTTGGGAAGACACTCACCTTATATCCTGTATAATTAATGTCATGAAGTGATTCCAAGCCTAGCACTTGCTCTCATGATACAGCGAGAGTTGTAAGGGAAGGACCAACGCTCAGCTCTGACTCCGAATCCTGCTACAAAGGACAGATGCACTTACCTTTAATGACCTCGACTACATCGCAGTTTGGATTTATGCTTCCAATGTGTTTTCGGTGAGATGGACTTCCTTTTCCACCAAACAATAAAGCTATCAAAAGCGAAGAACCAAACCAAGTAAGCACATTTGCCTAACACCGCTTTCCAGACTTAAACAGTACTAAACAGGAGAACGAGTACTTTCCTTAAGCGTAAAGATGGTATTTTTAAAGTCAATAAACATGCCTTCTTTAAAGAGCAGTAATGTTCACTCTAAAGGGACATTTTCCGGATAATTATAAGAGCACTCGCTACACATAACAATTAGCTACTTCTTTCAACTTCGGGATACTTACAGTGCTGGTTGAGTAGCATTCTAATTGAGATGCGACTCATGTAGAACCGATCCAAAAAGTACTGAACATTCTGGCTGGTGACAGGATCCACCCCGAAGCTCTCCTTGTATTCAGTCACACCCTGGGCCATGGTAGGAATGACATCATTGTGCCGGTTTCTGATCCTTATCACTGTGTCTGTGAATCTAAACAAAGCTCTCGGTCAGAACTGCCAAGTATTTCGACAAGTGGCTTCAATACTAAGATACAAGCTGCAGCTACAAAAAGCCCTCCTTCAGAGAAAGAGGAGTCAGTGAAGGCTTTCCCACACTTGTGTACATTCATTTCAGCACGTAAGATACACAGACCTCACAAGGTGCAAGGATCTCAAAAAGGAAGCTTACATAATTTTTGGATTCCTGTGATGCTACATACTACTGCGAACAGTGTAAGGGTTTCCCTTATCCATCATCTGAGGCTCACTAAAGAGGATGGCATTCCAGAGACACACCGCCTAAGAAAAGTTCCTTGTTTCTAGGGAAACGCTCCCCAAGGAATCAAGCTGGATGAGCCAAGGAAGCTGGCTATGGCTCTCCTCCCTAGAGTTCAGAGAAAAGAGACCACCCGGAATAGAAAATCGAAAAAAGAACTCTGATTTCATTCACCCTGAATTTACATTGTGGGTGAGAAACTGGGCGATGGTGGCACACACCTGTAATCTCAGCCCTCAGGGAGGCAGAGGCAGGGCATCTCTGAGTTTGAGGCCAGCCTGGTCTACAGAGTTCAAGAATAACCAGAGCTGTACAGAGGAACCCTGTCTTGAAAAACAGAACAAAACAAAAACAAAAAAACCAAACCTAAACACAAAAACCAAATGGATGAGAAAAAGAAAATTGCTGGGTTAGAAGAGCTTTTCCTGGTCTACAGAGTGAGTTCCAGGATAGCCAGGGCTATACAGAGATACCCCGTCTCGAAAAACATAAAAAGAGAGAGAGAGAGAGAGACTCGAAAAACATAAAAAGAGAGAGACAGAGAGAGAGAGAGAGAGAGAGAGGAGAGAAGAGAGATATTGATTGATTTTCAAGTCACACTGCATTCTTGTTTTTGTCAATTTAAGGAGTAAGATAAAAGAAAGAAGTCTTAATTGTGATGCAACAAGCCAATCTCCTGACTAGTCGTGCCTTTGAAGGAGCTCTCTCCCGAGACAGCAGCTTGAGTGCCACTAGCACCAATGATTTCCTCACTTTTGGAATTCTTAGCTGGGAATAACTTCAAAACCAAGCTATTAAGACAAAATACAATTTTAAATTTTTTTCAAAACAACTGAAAATTCCAATCCCCTCCTTACTTACCTTTCTGTTCCTCTCTTTAGAACAAAACCTGTTGAGCAGGCCACAGTGACTCACCTGCAATGCCAGGCAGAGGCCAAAGCAGGTAGCTCACTGTGGACCAGAAGCCAGACTGGACTATACAGTGGTTTCCAAGAAAGCCTGAGCCACATGAGACTGTCTCAGAAAACAAAACCTGGTTTGGGGAGACAGTTCAGCTGCTAAAGTGCTTGCCACACAAGCATAATGACCTGAGTTCTGTCTGTACTCATTGATCACGTCAAGTGTGGTGACTGACACACATCTGTAACCTCAGGGTGGGAGGAACAGATAGGACTACTGGAATTCACTGGCCAATCTAGCCTGACTGACTTTCTCTAAGACAAGAGACCTTGCCTCAAAGTAGGTAGATGACATACATTCCAGAGGCTGATACCCAAGGCTGTCCTCCGGCCTCCACACACACGCACAGGAGCCTGCATATGCGTGAATTTTTAAAGGAATATAGATGACAGCATTACTCGGCCTGACTGCTCACCCCATCCCCTAGGCTCGGCTCACGGTGATGGTTTTCAAAGGGTCCTGCTGTAGCATTTATAGGATATTCTACCGTTTGCCTTTCGTTGTGTGCCTAGGCCTATCATTTACTAGCTACAAGACCTCAAGCTACGAACCCTCTTTGTGTATAAATGCACTATCTCTGTAGAGTTGCTTTAAACACTGAATGACACCACTCACCTAGAGAGTGAACATCTGATGAGTTACTTTAAAACTAAAAGTATGTATTACTGACATTCCCTTTAAAAACAAAACCAAAGCCAGCACCTTCTCCTTAAAAAAAAAAGACATGACAGTTTCTGAAGACAGGTCTTTATATTCTTTAACAACATTCATTATAAGCAGATAACTCCCTGACTAACTAACTGGGTTTATCAACTCTGATATCAGGACTATGAAACTGGGCATAGGATTTACATTATATTAAATCACAGACCGTGGAAACCCAGAGATATTTTTATACCTCTTCTATATAACAAAAGAAGCATAAGCAGTTGCTATGCTTCAAAATTAGAGATCTTACACAAAAAAATCTAGACTTGAAACTTTTTTCCCCGCTTGGTTTTTAAAGACAGGATTTCTCTGTGTAGCCTTAGCTGTCCTGGAACTCACTATATAGACCAGGCTGGCCTCGAACTTACAGAGATCCTCCTGGCTCTGCCTCCCAAGTGCTAGGATTAAAGGTATGTGCCTCAACTGCTCCACTAATTTCCGACTATCCAGGCAGCGTATACACACATGAACAAGTAGTGGAGCAGAGGTGGCTGTCCCTCTGGGAATGTCATGCCCTCCTCAGGTTAACAGACCAAGAGGCATCCAGGTAACATCTAGATTTCTACTGGTCATCACATTTCAACTGTCTCTTCTTACAGTAGAGAGGGCTGTGTAGCATGGTCTACATCCAGTCCAGCTCCCTGGTTTATACTGTCTTGATGTCTTTAGTACCTGTGTGGGTTGCTATACATGGATACAGTAACTATGTTGTACAGTTAAAGAATCCTCAGTGTAAGTCGGTTTCCTTAAAGTGGACCAATAGCAAATTAAGGCAACCACATTTACATTTTTGTATGGTGTTTAAAAAATATGAAATTGGGAGTTGAAGAGATGGTTCAGTGGTTAAGAGCACTGGCTGCTCTTCTAGAGAACCTGGGTTCAATCCCCAGCAACCACATGGTGGCTCAGAACTGTCTGTAATTCCAGCTCCCTCACACCCATGCATATAAAATGAAATTAAATAAGTTATTTTTAAAAAGAATATAAAATTGTATTCAGAATAGGATGGTACAATGATACTTACTCATAAATAGTTTTAGCATCTTCAGCACTCTTGTCTTTAAAATCAAGCAGCTCCTGAAGGCTTTGGATATACCTGAAACACAAACCAGAGACCTGAGTTTATTCATGTTGTAAAATTAGCACAAAGGGTGTTTTTGATATTTTATAATTTTAAATGTAGAATACGCCTACAAATTATAATTTAAGTGGGATTGTTTTCTTATATTTCAGACAGGGTCTCATGCAAGCCAGGCATACCACCAAGGCCAGCTTCAAGCAGTTCTAGGGATCAAGTCTGGGCTTTGTGCACACTGAGCAAGTGCTCTATTAGCTGAGCTGCATACTGGTCCTCAAATAGGAATTTTACACCCACTAGCATTTGAGTGAAGTTCTAGGCACATCATAGAAGTATCTATGTTCAGGATGAAGAGATGGCACATTGGTTAAAAGCACCTTCTGCTCTTCTAGACAACACAAGTTCAGTTCCCAGCACTTACAGAGGACAGTTTGCAATCAATGACTCTAGCTCCAGGGGACCCAATACACTCTTCTGGTCTCTGTGAGCAGCCACACACATTGCATACAATCATGTAGACATAATTAAACAGATGGACACACACACACACACACACACACACACACACACGCACCTACTTTAAAGAGGATGGATGGAGTTTCGGGGGAAAACACTCCATGAAGCCTAGCCAGGCCTTGCTGCACTCAAAAGTCAGTGATTCTCACGGCCACCACCCTGCTTTAGCCCTGAAATTTATCTTCACTGGCAAGAAAAAGTAGTCTTTAGGGGATATTTAAATTCCTACCCCTTGTAAGACAAGACCAGATTTCAAAAAGCAGGATGAGCTAGTTCAAATGAAGAATTGTAAGGAATGGAAGATTATATTCTCTGCTATGAATCCCATGATACTTTCTAGACCACTTTCCTCATGTAACTACATTTGCAGCGGCTCCATACATGAACTAACTAGCCTCTGGGGACCAATATTCGGCAGTCATTCTTTTACTCCTTAATATTTTCTTTTAATTTCTGTGTGTGTGTTCCCTCAGAGGTCAGAAGAGCATGACAAATCCCCTGGAGCTGGAGTTACAGGCAGCTATGAGTAGCCTAACCTTGGTCCTCTGGAAGAGCAGTGAACACTCTTAACCACTGAGCCAACTTTCTAGGCCCTTGTTTGTCTTCTTTTTTATCATGACTTATTTTTAATTACATGTATTTGTGTGTTGGGAGCACGTGCACATGTGAGTACCGGGGTCCTCGGACTCCAGGTATTGGATCCCTTGCAACTGGAGTTACAGGTGCTGGAAACAGAACAGGGTTCCTCTGCAACAGTGCTAAGTAAGCACTCTTAACTTCCGAGCTGTATCTCTCTAGCCCCCTTGTTTTTAAATAAATGTTTGATCAGCTTATCTCACAAACTATAATACCTACGAAGAGAAAACTAGCATCTCCATTAATCATAATCAGAAATATTCTGTAGTTACATTTTTTTCCACTTCATACTTGACCCTGGCCATGCATACAAACAAAACTTTTGTTTAAAGCTTTTCCTCCACCTAAAACAAAACAAAACAAGCCGGGCAGTGGTGGCGCACACCTTTAATCCCAGCACTTGGGAGACAGAGGCAGGTGGATTTCTGAGTTCGAGGCCAGCCTGGTCTACAGAGTGAGTTCCAGGACAGCCAGGGCTACACAGAGAAACCCTGTCTTGAAAAACCCAAAACAAAACAAAGCTTTTCTCCCCCTTGGCATGCTGGCTCACACTGTTCATTCCTGCACTAGGGAAGCAGAAGGTGGATCTCTGTGAGTTCAAGGTCAGCCTGGTCTGCAGTGTGAGTTCTAGCCTAGCCAGGAATACACAATGAGCCCGTTTCAAAAAACAGAAAAAAGCAGCTTTTATCTGGACACAGTAACTGGACATGGTAGCACATTCCTGTAATACCAGTTCCAAGGAGGTAGAGGCAAGAGAATCTCTGCAAGTTTCATGTCAGCTTAGTCTGTATACTGAGCCCCAGGCCTGCACAAGACAATGTCTCAAACTAGAAAAGACTGAGTACCAGAAAGATGGCTCAGTGGGTAAAGGCATCAGTCCTCCAGCCTACTAACAAAGTTTGATCCCTGGGACCATATGGTGGAACGAGAGAGCTGACTCTTGCAAGCTGTTCTCCAACCACCACCAGAATCCGAGCACATGGTACTCTCTCACACATACATACACATAAAAAAAATTGTAAAATGTAATTTAAAACAACATTAGTTAACACTTTTAAATTAACAAGCAGGCTGTGGTGGCACATGCCTATAATCCCAGCACTAGGGAGGTAAAGGCAGGAAGACAGTCTCAAAATAAACAAATATTAGAAATATAAAGGATTTGGACAGGCGGTCACATAAAAATATACACTTAAAACTGCTCAGTGGCTAAAGGAATTCTCTGCTCTTCCAGAGGACCTGAGATCAGTTTTCAGCAACCCTAAGTCAGCTCACAACCATCTGTAACTGAAGGTTCAGGGGATCTGATGCCTCCATCTGGCCTCCACAGGCACCAGACACACCTTTGGTGCACAGATACATAACCAGGCAAAACAGCTATACACATAAAAAACTTTTTAAAATATAAAAACCTTATTATTTTGGCAAAATTGCAGTTTCTGTGTAATTACAATAACTTCTATTTTTAAAAGGGAAACATTGATCAATACAGGACATATGTTCACACTATACCACCCCATCACACCAAACTTGTTAATACAGATGTTACTAAAAAACTGATCAATGCAGAACTGTGTGCACACTACATTATCACACTGAACTTATTAATACAGATGCTACTAAAAAGCAGAAGAAAGTTGTAACTTTTGTGATCTTTTTATTGTTTGCAACAGGATCTCACATAGATGAGTCTGGCCTAGAACTTGCTATGTAACTAAGCACGACCTTAAACTTCTGATTCTTCTGCCGCCACTTCCCAAGGGTGCTGGGATGGCAGGTGTATACCACTTCCTGTGGTTTATGCAGTGCTAGAGGTTGAAACCAGGACCTAGTGTATGCCAGCAACCACTCTACCACACTACATCTTCATCCCCTAGTCTGTAATTTAGAAAAAGATGCACTTCACCAAAATAAACTCACTTTATAATAAGGTACATGCAGCCCTGGATACATGCTATCACTCTGAGATACCATGGTATAACAGAGACAGACACATACAGGATTGAAACCCAGGGCTCCAGTGTCTGTGCTCACACCTGGACAAAAACTGTATCATGTCTTAGCTTCCTCACTAGTAAAAGGAGTTAATAACACCTATCAGGCATGGTTGAAAATAAATAAATAAAAAGAAATGTGTATATAAGTATAGCCAACAGCCGGGCAGTGGTGGCGCACGCCTTTAATCCCAGCACTTGGGAGGCAGAGGCAGGCGGATTTCTGAGTTCAAGACCAGCCTGGTCTACAGAGTGAGTTCCAGGACAGCCAGGGCTACACAGAGAAACCCTGTCTCGAAAAAAACAAACAAACAAACAAACAAAAACCAAACAAACAAACAAATATATATAGCCAGCAAATAGTAGCCAACAAATAGTAGCTACTTTTCTCAGTAGAATATAACACTCTTGCAGATACAGTAACATAAATCTTAAATTTAGCATCAGTACTTCTGTGCAGGCCCAATGTGCTCTCTTAAAACCAAGAGACTTTAATGAAATACAGTGTTTCGAAGACAGGATAGACACAGAGCAGAGGAATGCTTCAACTGCTTTCAGAGTCTACTGAAGAGTATATGCAGGACAAGAGAGGTGGTCCAATAGTTAAGGACACATGCTACTCTCAAGGAGGACTCAGACTGGATTCCCACCACCTACATCAGGCAGCACACAACTGCCCATAACTCTAGTTCCAAGGGAGCTTGTGTCCTCATCTGGCCTCTATAGACACCTGCACATGTGTGGTATGTCTATTCTTAGGCACACACCTTTAATCTCAGCACTAGGGAGAAAAAAGTCTAGCAGACCTCTTTGAGTTTGAGATCAGCCTAGTCTACAGAAAGTTCTAGGCCAGCCAGAGATACATAGTGAGACCCTATCTCAAATAAGTCAATCAATCATAATACTTGGAAAACAGAGACAGAAATAAGTGGACATCACGGTACATAGTGAGTTCCAAGCCAGCCAGAGTTACATAGTGAGACCCTGTCTCAAAAACCAAATAAATAAAATATGTAAAAGTATTTTCTTTAACCTTGGACAAAATCCACATGTCCACTGAAATTGTAAACACAAGATGGGACTCTTGCTGAGCAGTGGTGGTGTCTGACTTTAATCCCAGCACTCCCAAGGCAGAGGCAGGTAGATCTTTGAGTTTGAGGTCAGCCTGTTCTATAAGAGTAAGTTCCAGGACAGCCAGGGATACACAGAGAAACCCTATTTCCGAAAACAAAACAAAAAAAAAAAACAGAGCGAAACAAAAAAGATGGGCTCTTACCAACTTTGTACCAGCTGTACAGATGGGGTCCTGAGAAGATTATCGGGAAGGAGGCTTATTTCTTTCATTATATTTGCCAATCTAACAGGCAGCTCTTGTCGCAGAAACATAAATGAGGTCTTTTCACAGGCATTTACTGATCCTGAAACCAAGCACAGTGAAAGGCAGTAAGTAGAAGGCACAAGGTATCAGGAGTTTGAAAATGAGGGAGTCACTTGGGAAGGCCATAACGGTAGATTTACCATAGAGAGGAAGGGACTAAGAAACAAAAATATATCCAGGCACAGTTGAGCTAACTGGTCTATAAAGCTACCCTGATTCCAGAATGACCTTCCAACTCCAGAAATTCCAACAGCTCAGTACAACCATGTAGGTACTTTGTTATACTTCACGATTACTATCCATCCTAGAATTCGGGTAAGCTGAATTTGTCTGCATAAGGCCAGGGCCTGTGAAGAGAACTGGGAAAAGCCCCTTCTATATGCCCCACTGCTGCCTTTAGAAATTCTGATTCCTGCTGGGAAATAGTGGCACATGTCTTTAATTCACTTTTAAAGCACTTGGGAGGCAGAAGCAGGTGGATCTCTGTGAGTTCAAAGCCAGCAGGAGTGAGTTCCAGGACAGCCAAAGCTACACACAGAAAAACCTAGTCTCCATAAGAGAGAGAGAGCGAGAGAGAGAGAGAGAGAGAGAGAGAGGGGGAGGGAGGGGGGGAGGGAGGGAGGGAGGAAGAGAAGAGAAGAGAAGAGAAGAGAAGAGAAGAGAAGAGAAGAGAAGAGAGAAACTCTGACTCATGACTTTTGAGTAAATTCTGACCCAAGTCATTGATTCGATACAAATACTAACCACCAGAACAGAGTCAGTCACAGAGGTTTTCAGGCAACAGAAGGACAAGACCATCAACACCATGTCACCAACCATCAAGTGGAACCTACTCAGTTGTCGGAATACTGGGAAAATCACCTGCCCCTTCCCCCAGATGTTCGGCAGAACAGCTGATAAGTATTCATCCGTTGGCAAGCAGCTTCACTTGAACTAAAAAGTCACATTTCAGCACTCCATTTGAAACTAATTCAACCTTGCAGATGGAACCTTAGCAGTAACTATCTTGTCAACAGTAGCAGTATAATGGAAAGCATCTTGTCAAAGTTTAATGGAGTATTCATGAACAAGGTGAACATTCCTACACCACAGTACAGGCATTTACTAATAAAAGCAAAACACTCACACACAAACGGGAGCCTTTCATATTCCCTTAGTAAATAAATACAAGGAAAAGCACCTGTCACTGCAAACCACAATTTTAAGATAAAGTAATCTCTACTAATCTACACCACTAATCTCTCATGCTCGATAACCATGTTATAACCTGACAGCACGGCACAAAAGATAACTTTTTCTACTCCAGAACTTTTCGGAGTTCAATGTTAAGAGTTTATATTAAGCATTTTCCTTTCTCCCTCATTACTTCTGATGAGAAGTCAAAAGTCAAAGGCCTAATTCTGCAGTTCTGCAATCTGTTACACACAGACAAGACCATGCACTTTACTCGTGCTTGAGACTGACTGCTGTTGAAACGAATTTGCTCTCGGTGGAAACACTGGAGAGAAAAGCACTGGGCCAGTAGGAACTTGTTTTCCTGCCATCACGCCACTCCAAACGATCATCGCTGTGCTGGCACTGATCTCGCCTCTGCAGAACGCCACCCTCGAAGCAATGTGAGCTCTGGCCTTGAACCCCAGCAAGGCTTCCCCGAAGACACCGGGTCCCCAAGCGCGCACCTAGGCACGTGCGCGGAAGGCTGCAGCCCGCGGGGCCCCTGCTTTGTTATTCTGCACACCATAGTCGCACGCCCTTGTTATGTGCCCGGCCTGCCAGCGCCCGCACCCTCCGGGGAGGAAGGAAGCACCTAAGACGCAGGGGAGGCGACACGAGGGAGGAGGGGTGCGCCTGGTAGGACGGGGCCCGCGCACGAAGGCCCGACGACCCGGCGGCCGCCCTCACCGAAGTCCAGGAACTGCTTCATGGAGAGTGGCGACGGCGAGAAGCGCGCATAGAAGTCCACCTGGCCCGGAACGCCGCTCTCCGGCGCCGGCCGGGAGCCCGAGGCCGAGTCCGAGGCCAGGCTACGGCTGGCACAGGGGACGGCGCAGAGCGGCCTGACGCTCGTGCCGCCCCGCAGCAGCCTTGCCAACCTCATACCGAGCCCCGCCGGAGGAGCCGGAGCTCCCGGCGCCAACCTGCCGCTCTATGCCGCTGCCTGGGCGCTACGTGCGGGACGTGGCGGGCCGCGGGGGCGGGGAGCTGCTGTCAGCGCCGAGACCACCGCCTCCTCGCTGGAGCCACGCCCCCACAGGCGGAGCCCCGAGGAAGCGGAGGCGGGCGAGAAGGGAGCTCTAGCCACCGCCCCTTGCGAAAGACACGCCCGTGTGGGCGGAGCCCCGGGAGGACAGAGGCGGAGAAAGAAAAGGGGAACGCTTCTCCGCCTTGTCGGGTGGGGCCGCTGAAACCACCCGGAGCAAGTGGCCTGGATCCTGGCACTTTGGGAGATAGGGCGCTGGGAAGCTTTGCTAATTTTCTGGGAGCCCGGCTCGTACAGTCCTGCTCAAGCTGTCTTGCACCCCTTCGCATCCCGTCTTTCGTACTTCCTCGCAGTCTCAGCTGAAAAGCGCTAAGCTGTTCGGGGTCAGTGAGCCTGTCTTCGAAACGCCCTTGGGTCGTGTAAACCCATGATTTACAGGTGCAGCCAAAGAGTGGTACAAGAGTTGAACTTGGGGATGTGGCTCTAAAGAATACCACAGCTTCGACAGTCCCCGGAAGAGCGCGTTGAAGCACTTTCTGCAAGCAATATTGCCACAGTAGTTAAAGACTCTTCATTCTGTCTTTCTGTTAATTCATTATCTTAGAGTCACAAAGTGCCTGCTCCGTCTTTTCAATGTATAGAAATAGTGAATGTAGGATTAGAGTATACTTAATAATATCTAATCCCACGAAATCATGTCTGTCTTCTGAACACTGTAACGCCCACATCCAGCTACCCTAACACTTGCTGCGTCTTAGGTGCAAGAAAACTATCCTACCACGTGTGTGAAGTTTTATCAGTTGTATAAAGTACATATAGAATAATAGCACTTCATACCTCCACCTGGTCACTTTTGGATTTTGTAAAAACATGAATTATGAAGGCTGGGATGTAGCTCATGTCCAAAGCCCTGGGTTTCATCCCCAGCACAAGGAAGGGAAAAACAAAAACAACCCTCCCCAAACCTGAAACATTGTGTTGGCCCAAGCTTATAATCTCAGCGATCTGCAAGTGAAGGTGGCAGTATAGGAGTCAGAAGTTTAAATGTCATCCTTCGAAATCATGCCAGCCTGTAATTCATAGACTCCTATCGCAAAACAAAGAAACAAATACCTGCCCACCCCAACCCACACCCCCACCCAGACAGAAAAACAGAAATTAGATCAGAGTCCCTTTAAAGTAAGCTGTTATTCTGTATCCAACAAACTGTGTGTAGCACAAAGCGGGGATATTGTCCACCTGGAAACAAAAGCAGATGATTTTGACAAAGAAAAATAGTTTTTCCTCAAGTATCCAGTAGAAATTGTGGTCTCCTCTTGGGGTTCTTAGTCTCATTTATAAAAGAATTTAAGAATAGACTAAAGTAGAAGCTCAAGGATAATTGTATTAAAGTTTAAAAGAAAAAACTCCAAAGTAGACAACCTGTGCATGTCAGCAGCTGCCTGGAGGAGGAGAATGGCGTAGAGAAAGAAAACAAAACAAACAAACGAAAAAACCCACGTTGTTCCAGTTACTGGCATGGAGGTCAAATGGAGGTCAGCCACGGCATGGGAAGGGGAACCTTAGAGAAAAGGATAAGGTAGCCCAAAGTATCAGAAAAAGCATACTTAGGTTTTAGTCAGCATCAAAGAGGATGAAGGGAAGGAGGAAAAAAGGAAAATTTGTGCCTTTCTGACTCCAACCCAGTACCTCATGGTGGTTTGTAGGGACATTGTTGGGGAAGGAAGGGTTCTGGAAAGGAAATGTACAGTATCTCATTAAAGGAAAAAAATATTGCTTCTATCTCTTTAGTATAGCACAAGGTGAATCTGCTTTCCTAGGAGTCCTTGGGCAGCTGGTTGACACTGCCCAACTGCAACGTTAGGTCTCCACCCAGGCCAGAGCAGGGTCTATCTCCTTGACCAAATGTTTCTTTCTTTCTTTCTTTTTTCTTTTTCGAGACAGGGTTTCTCTATATAGCCCTGGCTGTCCTGGAACTCACTCTGTAGACCAGGCTGGCCTCAGAAATCCATCTGCCTCCCAAGTGCTGGGATTAAAGGCGTGCACCACCACCGCCTGGCTAGGTTTTTTTTTTCTTAATGGGTCTTTACAGCTACTCTAACATTAAGTCCTCTGTTGGATCAGACCCTGTAACGAGAGGTGAACAAGATGCTCATTTCATATATTTGTGGCGTATAGCTGGGAAATGATAATTTTCAAAAAGTGCCCTTGAATCCCAGCATATAATATCTCCAACACAGTACAGTGAAATGACTGTTTAGAGAAATGACAAGTCATTATACATTGAAATAGCCTTAACAAAACAACCGATTTTTATAGCTGTTTTTCTGTCTTACTGCTTTTCTTCAGTGGCCTGGAGCTCAAACGAATACATCTGCCAAAGGAAGCATATTTGGGACAGTAAATTCAGGTATCCTACCACACCATACTGTCTAATGCTATAGAGCTTGTTGTTTGAAAGGATTAAGTTTGTTCTGGATGACTCCAAAAGCAGTTACAAACTACAGAGTAACAGACATGACTTAACATGGAAAACTGTTGTTGGTTATACAACCATTTCACTGAGATGGGCATCATGGAGGGAGGGGCTCTTGTCAGTGACCCTTAGCTAAGAGTCTAGAAAACAGCCCTATAAAGATGGTCCTAGGGAGGCTGTGGGAAAATAGTGTAGTGTAATGAAAAGAGCCTGGGTTCCGCTTAATGTTTTGACTGTGCTGTGTTCACCATATGACTTTCCTTGTGTGACTGTCTTAATCTCTCTAAGTGTGATTGTTGTATATGCTCAGCCCAGGGGGGAGGGGTACTATTAGAAGGTGTGGCCCTGTTGGAGTAGGTGTGGCCTTGTTGGAATAGGTGTGTCACTGTAGGTGTGGGCTTTAAGACTGACTCACATGCTAGCTGCCTGAAAGCCAATCTTCTCTTGTCTACCTTCAGATGAAGATTTAGAACTCTCAGCTCTTCCTGCACCATGTCTGCCATGTTCCCGCCTTGATGATAATGGACTGAACCTCTGAACCTGTAAGCCAGCCCCATATAAACGTTGTCCTTTATAAGACTTGCATTGGTCATGGTGTCTGTTCACAGCAGTAAAACCCTAACTAAAACACTAAGTATCAATATAGTACTAGAAAAGTACAACAAATGCCTTAATAAGTTATTGTTAGCATAAATAGTATAGCTATATATGTTTATACAATGCTCAGACCTTACTAAAGAGCTGATAGAAGGCATCTCATTAGAACTTTATAAGAACTATTCATATAGATGGTGTGCCAGAGGCTCAGTAGAAAATAATTTAAAGTTGAATATTAAGTATCATTCAGATGGCCTCCAAAAGATTTTTTATGTTATTATGTATATAAGTGTTTTGCCTGTATCTATGTATGTGTACAATGTGTGTGCCTATGGGTGTCAGATGAGGACGTCAAACCTTCCAGAACGGACATTCTGGATCACCATGAACCAGCATGTTGGTGCTTGGACCAAGCCTGGTAGGTCACTACAAGAACAACTCTACACCACTGAGCCTTCTCTCCAGCTTCTCTCATCCATTTCTATTATTAATTTTTTTTTAAAGACAGGATCTCACTATATATCTATGGCCAGCCTGGAACTCACTATGTAGCCCAGGCTGACCTCAAATTCAAGAACTCTGCCTGTTTCTGCCTCCCAAGTGCTTGGCTAAAGGTATGTGCCACCATGGCTGGCCACTTCCACTACTCTAACTTCAGCCTCTCCTGCTGCCTTCTTTCTTCTTCTTCTTCTTCTTCTTCTTCTTCTTCTTCTTCTTCTTCTTCTTCTTCTTCTTCTTCTTCTTTCTAGATCATTCCTTGAGCTCCAGATCTTTCTGCTAGATCGGACACAGCATTGTTCATCTCCCTCCACCTGTCAGTAGTAGTGGGGCCTGGACTGGTGGTGTTGTCAATGCTAATAATAACTCTATTAGTTGTTAAGATGACCTGGCCAGCCCCCCCCCATAATCAAAACAAAGTCCTATTGGTTTATTTAATCAGCTTTAGTACAATTCCTGGGCAATTATCCCTAATCTATTTTTCTAGGCTTGACTGGTTACTTCCCAGCTGTACTCCTCAAGTTACTTGCTGTTTGAGTTTCAGCTGGGCTGCAGTTTGTTCTCAGGATACACTTCTCTCCCTCGACCAAGTACTCCTGTTCTAATGGAGACCTTCCACTCTGTCTTCTTTTTCCTTCTTTCTCTCATTCTCTCTCTACCTGCAACTCCCAGCTCAGTAACTGAAACACTGCCTACCTCTCTATTATTTCCAGTAATTGGTTATAGCCCCTTTTACTTAACCAATAGCTTTAAATTGGGGAGCAAGGTTTACACAACCAAGGCTTGTGTACACGTGAATTAACTCATCTGGGAGCAACCAGATCTTGGGGTTCAGAATTTAGCATTTGTATTACACAGCACTAGGCCAACCCACAACAGCCTGGACAGTTTTTAACCCATCTTACCATCTCATCAGCCCCGTCACCTGTTTTATGAAGTACTGTTTCTCTTCTCCCACGCATGTTCTTTAAGCTTCCACCAGACGTACAGAGAATGAGCATGTAAGATCATACATAGTCTGTCAAATGTTCTCTCCTTCCTTCTCCCTGTCCTCTCTCATCTTACATTTTTGCTTCTAACTGAAGAAGCTGTCCTGGTGCTGAAGAGGACATTTAAAAAGAGCTGTGTTACTCATCTGTGTGGGATGTTTTATATAATCCTTTTTAAAAATTCTGTTTGTTTATTTATTTATTTATTTATTTAGAGACAGGATCTCACTATGCATGATCTCCGGCTAGCTTCAAACTCAAAAGATTCACCTGCCTTTGTCTTCTGAATGCTGAGCTTAAAGGCATGAGCCAGGATGTCCTGGTCCATACTCATAATCCCTCTCCCCTTAATTTAGCAGACTTGAGCCAGACTCTTAAATTCACCAAGAATTTATGATCCATGAAGGACGGGTTTAGCAGAAAAGCTTGGGAGAAGGAGTGGAAAACAAGTTTGGTAGTATCACCCTGTCTCCAGTGCCCTCTGGCTTCCTAGGGCTGAGAGTACAAAAGGGGAAAAAGGTCATCTATTCCTTCCTGCTGGCCGGCTTTGTGTTCCTCTCTGTGTGGCCACAGTTCCCCAGTGGCTGAACACACACCCCTAAAAATAGTCCCTTCACCAAATCCTAGTCCATTTCCCTTCTGAGCATGTTGTCATTTCCTAACGCACTAGAAAGGTCGTTTTCAAGAAAAAGGATAAGAATTAAGATCATGTGTCAATTACCATGTGTCAAATTTCTTATTTACACACAAATTAAAGGAGAGCACTAGAAGACAACAACAAACTGTAGAGCCAATTCAAAGACTTAAGACAAAGCCAAACAACAGGTAATACAAAAGAAAAAAAAAAAAAACCTCGCAGAGGCTGTACAATTGGCTTTGGCTGGGAAACAGCGCTGGTGATCCCTCCGCTAACAGCGTGATCTGCTGTATCTGGTTTTCTACAGTTTACAGAGTTATGAAACAGCTGGAAGACAATCAAGTCTCTAGGAGCTTTTGCCTTATAGAATATCTAGCATTTTACCACCAAACTCGCCTTCTTAACAGGAAAACTCAGAGTGCATGGTTTGGAGTCCATCTATTGATCAGGATTTGTTTTAGGGGAAACGTTGCTTTTGTTTTATTTTGTTTTGTTTTTGAGACAGTCTTACTAGGTCATACAACTGTCCTGGAATTAACTATATAGACCAGGCTGGTCTCCAACTCAGAGATTCACCTACTTCAGCCTCTGGAGCAGTTGGGATTAAAAACAAGGACTGCTAAACACCTGGCTTTGGAAACAGTGTTCTTTATTTGGAGAAAGTACTTTGAAGCAGGAGAGATTCCTAACCCCCACCTCCTATTGCTCTCCCCCACCCCCATTCCCACCCACTCCCCCAGTAAGGCTCACAAACAGCAAGCCTGCAGAAAGCCTGGAGAAAGCCTGGAGAAGAATCCTCTTCCCTAAGCAAAGGGGAACAAAGGGAGACAAAAAGCAGGAAGTAGGCTGATTCAGTCTGTGCAGTCCTTTTGTTTTTGTTTTTGTTTTTGTTTTGGTTTTGGTTTCAGACACCTCTCTATGTAACCTTGGCTGACCTGGAGCTAGCTCTGTAAAACTTGCTGGCCTCCAACTCACTGAGATTCCCCTGCCTCTGCTGAGATTAAAGGTTTCTATGAGCAGTCAGATTTTCAATGCCCACTTTGAGTAGTTATTAAAAAAAAAAAACCCTTAAACAAATAAACAAACACACACACACACAAAGTTGTTACAGACTAGATCTTTTATGCTTTTGTAGATATTGGAGGAAAAAGATAAATTTCCCCCTAAGAATTAGAGCCAATAGGGACCTGCACAGGAGACTAAGAGGAAGTGCAACAGAGAGATAATAAGAATCTACAGCTGGTCATAGATACAGAGGACTCTGAATTTAGATACTCTAGGATTGGCACTGGTAAAAGATAATTTGGGGGGCAAGCAGAACAACTTAGTGAGTACTGATGCTTGCCACCAACTCTGATGGATCAGCAGGATCCACTCTGAAAGGAGAGAACTGAACCCTGAGAGTTATCCTCTGGCCCTTCTCGCAGAGGCTGGGTCACGTGTGTTGCATGTCCACCTGTACTCGTGCACGCACACAAATAAATAGGTAAATAAATAAATACATTCAATTTAAAAAATAAAAATGAATACCTTGTAAGTCTGGGCACATTACAAATGCAAGGGTTAGACTTGAGCTGGTAACAATTATATACGTGGCTCCATGCTCTACAAAGGGACAGACAGAAACAAGACGAAGAAGATACTGATTAAAGTGGAATGCTGCCTTATTTAGTTCATTCCAGGGAGAAGACCATAGTTAAAGATTAATTGGTAGTTTTTTATTGACTAGGCCTACTGGGTCTTGCTGTTTATCCTGGGTTGGGTTTTGGTTTGCTGATTGACTTAGGATTTCTATTGCTGTGATCAAACAGCTTGACCATGAGCAATTTCAAGGGCTTATTTCAGCTTACACATCTGTATCACAGTCCATCACTTGAGGGGAGCTAATACAAAGGCCATAGAGGAGTGCTGCCTACTGGTTTGTTCTTCATGAATTGCTCAGCCTGCTTTCCTATAGTACCCAGGACCACCAGTCCACCGACGGTACTGCCTAGAGTGAGCTGGGCCCTCCAACATCAACCATCAATCAAGAGAAGGCTTGTCCACAGGTTAGACTAGTGGCGTCATTTTCTCAATACAAGTGTCCTTTTCCAAAATGACTCTTGGGTCAAGATGACATGAAACTAGCTAGCACATTGATGTAGGAATTCAAGGGCCTTCTTGGTCTGTCAATGTAAGAAAGTCCATGTAAAATGCAGCCTTTTCTCCAAGGGTGTGTGACTATATTCCTAGCCCTTGGGAGAGAGAGACAAGGAGGATAACCTTAGCTTGAAGCAGGCATAGGCTCCAAATCAACTGTTCTCATCATGTGGGCTACATTTGGTGGCCAAACGACCCTTTCCCAGGGGTCTGTGAAGACCATCAGAAAACCCAGAGATTTACATTATGATTCATAAAAGTTGAAAAAAATTACAGTTACAAAGTAGCAATGAAAATAATTGTATGGTTGGGGGTCACCACAACATAAGGAACTGTATTTTAGGATCCCAGCATTAGGAAGATTGAGAAGTACCACTTAATATCAATGTAAACCATGCAACTCCCACCTCAAATGAAATTAGAGGGGGTTTATTCTGGAGCCAAATATGAATTATCATAACCTGGGAACACAGATCTATGTCACCTCAAATTCTGTATTCCGCCATGATAACAATTTCATGAAATATTTACAGTCAAAGAAGAAAGCAGGTCATAAATCAGCATTCTTTTAAAATGCATTGGTGGGGCTGGAGAGATGGCTCAGTAGTTAAGAGCACTGGCTGCTCTTCCAGAGGACTTGGGTTCAATTCCCAGCCACCCGTGGCAGCTCACAACTGTCTGTAACTCCAGTTCCAGGTGATATGACACCCTCACACAGATATATATGCAGTCAAAACCACCAATGCACATAATATAAAAAGAAATTTTAAAAATGTATTGCTGGAATCATCTGGAAGGTGGGTTAGAACAAAGATAGGGAAGTTCTGCTGTAGGCCTCTCTCAGATGCTGGCTAAGGACATTGTAGATTTTGAGTTGGTAGAAGTTTCGAGGCCTGTCCTATGTTCCAAAAAGATTGGAATTAGTCACCAGAATTATGTTACACTCGGAGGTGGAAATTAAGTAGCTATTTGGAGGGCTAAAAATAGCCCAATAAGCAGAAGGGTAGGAGGCTGGAGAGTGAGGGGACTAGGGTGTGGTGCATGCCTTTAATCTCAGCCAGGGCTAAACAGAAAAATCTTGTCTTGAAAAAGAAAGGGGAAACAAAACAAAACAAAACTTCAAGATATTTGGCTCTGGACCTGCAATTTCCACTCTCTCCCCATCACTGAAGTTCAAACCAGTCATTGTTTGTGGAATGCTCAATGGGGGTGTCACTTCTTTTCAGGGGATTTAATTCACATCAGTGAGATTCCATCTCAAAAAACAAAACAATAAAAAAAAATCCAAGTTAAACAAACTAAAAACATAAGACAAGTTTATTCTGAGCCAATATGACTGCCCATGGCCTGAGAGTATGAGTTCAGGTTGCCTTTGATACAGAAGTAGCCTTGGAGGCCACTGTGACTGGACCTCACCTCCTGTTTTCCTGGTAAACTAGAAAGGAAAGCTCTACAATTGCCCCTTTATATTATATGAAAAAAAAAAAAAGGAAGTACCAGGGCTTTGTTGAGGCTAATGAAGGGAAGGCTACCTGGTAAAATGTACATCTTCGTTCTACCTCTTGCCCTGAGTAGAGACATACTACTGTCTCCTTTAAGAGTTGATTCAGTTGTGCCCCTCAGTCACCTGGTCAACAGTCAGGCCCCATAGGAAGGCTGATTCACCTGGAGACAGCTAAGGAGATAGGAAAAAATAAGCATTCCCTTAGGGCGTGTACTAGCTGGTTTTGTGTATCAACTTGACACAACCTGGACTTATCACAGAGAAAGGAGCCTCCCTTGAGGAAATGCCGCCATGAGATCCAGCTGTAAGGCATTTTCTCAATTAGTGATCAAGGGTGGGAGGGCCCATTGTGGGTGGTGTCATCCCTGGGCTAGTAGTCCTGGGTTCTATAAGAAAGCAAGCTGAGCAAGCCAAGGGAAGCAAGCCAGGAAGTAACATCCCTCCGTGGCCTCTGCATCAGCTCCTGCTTCCTGACCATACTTGAGTTCCAGTCCTGATTTCCTTCGGTGATGAACAGCAATGTGGAAGTGTAAGCTGAATAAACCCTTTCCTCCCCAGCTTGCTTCTTGGTCATGATGTATGTGCAGGACTAGAACCCCTGACTAAGTCAGGGAGCTCCTGTACTCATACTTTGAAGACACCTCTCTCATGAGGCAGCTGCTTCCAGAGCTTCTGCCATACGGCACTGTTAAGTCTGCCTGCTTTTCAAAACCCATAACTTTTCACTTTCCTTTCTATCTCTTTTTCAGATATTGACCAAATTCCTAAGCATACTATCCCTGACATTCTGGGTGTTCCAATTCCTCCCAAACACCTCAGTTTCTTTTCAACACACAACAACTGCTTGCCAACCTCAGTTGGTGAACACCCCTGCTCTTTTAGACCTTAACTCAGAAGGCATGGCCTTTTCTCTTCCTGTGTCTCAGAGAGTCAAGATAAAATCTCCTGAGGTCTGAATTACCTAGCATGTAGGACTGAAATGTTTCTCCACAGGGTCAAAAAAAAAAATCTGCTGAGTTCTGAATTTTGAAAAGAGTGTAAGTCTAGAATATGCTTCCCCATAAAAGGATGGAGTGATGGAGTGTTGAATGGAAGAAAGAGATACAGCAGGGCTCTCTGCTCTCCATGTATTTGCCTACAAGGAGGAACAGATTACAAAGCTATGGTTTCCTTTGCCTGCTACAAGGGAGAACAAAGGTATGAACATAAAACACAACTTGGATCCAAAGGGAGCAAGAGTTTGTTGATTCTGAGCCAAATGTGAGTTTTCACGGTCTATAACATGGATTCACCTTGCCCTGAGTAAAGTAGTCCACTGTGACAGACGCTATATAAAATTTCCTAATTATAGGACAAAAAAACAGCAATAAACCAATGTATTTACTGAGTATACTGATGACAGCTTCAGTCAAGAGGGCCAGAGCAGAGTAGGAAAATCTCAGATTGCAATAGATAGCATTCTTAGCTCTAGGGTGGTAGAGGCTAGAGGGTAAGTTTAATATTATATTCCAAAGTTTTGCCAGTATTCCTCAGCCTGTGAAGTCATATACAGAGGCACCCTGGGCAGGTGGTCCTGGGTTATATAAGATCATAGACTGAACAAGACAGTTAACAGCATTTCCTCATGGTCTCCGCTTCAGATCTCCAGATTCCTGCCCTGCTTGAATTTTGCCTTGGCTTCCCTCAGTGATAGACTATAATCAGGACATGTAAACCCTAAGTCTTTTCCTTCCTCCTGAAGTTGCTGATGCGACAGTGTTTACAATAGCAACAAAAAGAAAACTGGGGGAAAAATATCAAGGAAGACACAGACATAAAGGCTGGGCTTCCATTTGCACCTACATACATGTGAATAAAGACTGTAACTGCCGCAGGACCTACCACATCCCATCCCTCCACAGTCCAGATGTTCTAGCCTCTTAACCGGCATGCAGAGTCTTCAAAACAGAAGCGGACTGAAAACCAGTTTTCCCGTCTTGCCAACTTGGAGGTGGTACCCGGGGATCTGTTCACAAGCTTTACACACTGGATTTTCTCTGCTACTCATTTGCTGTACACAACTGCTACCTCTAGACTCAAAGTCTTTTTCCTATGCTCTCTGTAAGGTGCTGTTACACATCCCTGAGAATGCTAGTTTTATGTCCAACTTTCATTTTCTGTATTGCAAGTACCGTGGTGTGTGTGTACAAGTGAAACTGTAGTTCATTTCTCACATACACATATGGAATATACATTCTAATAAGCTTGCTTTTTTCTTACTAATCTACCTTTTTAAACAGGAGTCCATCCATTCCAACCCACTCAGGAGTATTTTATCTTACATAAGTATCCAAATTCAAGTTGGACCTAGTGTGGTGTGTACTTATAATCTCAGCTCTCAGGGGTCTGAGGCCAAACGATCACAAACTCAATTGGCTTATACAATCAGTTTATGACCAGCCTGAGATACAGTCTGACAGTGTCTCAAAATCAAACAGCAGCAACAAGAAAGAAAACCACAGATACACAAAAACCCTTAAACTTTGGCCTATGTAAATACTGTTGTTCATCCAATGTTTCCTTTGCAAGAATTTTAATTTCATCGTTTTCATTAAGCTTTATTAGTTACTTTGCTCATTGCTGTGACCATGCTTGACAGGTTTCTGACAGTCAAAGGCCACCATGGCAGCAGAGGCAAGATGTAGTGGCTGAGCTTGAGTCAGAGGGACCATGCAGCAGCAGCTTCTGCTCATGGTGGCAGACAGAAGCAGTGACAGATGTAACCACCAAGGCATGTCCCGAGTGGAGCCAGGCTCCATATCCTCAAGTTGTCATAACCCCTGGAACAGCATCAGGAGCCGAGGGCTAAGCATCCAGAACCATCTTAGAGCTCTGCAAACAGTAACAGTTCCTAGCTGCTTATTTCTGTAATTAGCTGCAGCAGGAACGTCCTTAGGCTGTGCTATTTAAGAGACCAACACTTAAAGGTACTTGACTAGGGGTTAAGTGTTAGGAATGCTTGCAGCTCATCCAGGGGACCCAGCACCTACATTAGGTGAGGGTACATTATTTTAGGGGATGCTCTCCTCTGGCCTCAGAGGGCACACATGTGATATACACTCACAAAGACACATTAAAATCTAAACCTTAAAAAGTACTTTTAATATAAAAGAACTCTTTAAAAGACTTAGTTATTTATATGTGTATGAGTGTTTTGTCTGTGTGTATGTACGTGTGTCACATCAAGTGTCTGATGCCCTCAGAGTCCATGTTAGATCTCCTGGAACTAGGGGTATAAATGGTTGTGAGGCATCACGTAGATTCTAGAAACCAGACCTGAATCTTCTACTAGAGCAGCAAATGTTCTTAGCCACTGATCATCTCTCTAGTTCAAAAACCAACCAAACACACAAACAAACAAAACCCAAAAAACTCAACAAGCATGCAAAAAAAAAAGTATTGTTTTGTACATTTCTATTTCAGAAAAAAAAAAAAAAAGGCAGGAAGAATCAGCCTTGGCGATCCAACATGCCTGCTCAATTAGGCACACTGACATTAATGCAAGCCCAGATGCTAGCCCACACCCATGTTATAGCCATTGTCTCAACCACAAGGTCAACACTGATATTTAAACCGACTTCCATTGGTAAGTACATAAAAGAGGCTCATAATTACATTTTTTTGAGATGGGTTTTCCTTATATTGCTCAAGATGGCTGTGAATTCCCAGATTCAAGAGATCCTTTTGCCTCAGCCTCTCAGATAGCTGGGATTAAAGCCATTGGCTACCACACTGGCTCAAGTGTGATTTTAACTAGCAGAGGGCATTTGGGTTTTTGAGTTGTAGTTACAACACTCAACAGTAAATCATGGGTTGATAATGAGAAGACAAAAGGTTTTAGTAGTAAAAATTAGCAGTGTTTCCCCATCTGGAAAATGACGTACAGCTACATTCTCTTGGCTCTCTTCCTACTTAAAACATTTTAATTCTGTACGATAAAAAGTGTAAGTAAAAATTACATAACATTAATAACTACTTCTACATGGTAGCACTTCCTCCCTGTAAGTACTGCTGAAAGGATTTCTCTAATTTATAGATGGAGGAACAAGAGCCCAGAGCTATGACTACACACTAACCTGCAGGGTCACATTCTAAGAGGTGACGCTGACTCTGTCCAGGTCTGTGTTCTTAGACACCCACTTGTCTGCATGGAGGATGACATTTCTAGCTGCTCAGCCAGGCACAGAAGTTACCACGGACAAGAGGCACTTTGATTCCATGGGCAGAAGACTCTGAATACATGGCTGCTTGTTGATCTTTAAGGCAGTCTTCACTTTGGCTGCACTTAGAATGGGATTACTCTCAGGGCAAGTTTAAGACTCCTCCAGAAAGGCTCACAGTTCAACTGTCAGTATCTTCATTCGGGGTTTTAATTCTGCTAAGTATAAAGGTAATTTGGGAAGGTAGAGACAGGATGGTCATCAGTTCATGCCATTCTCAGCTAACTAGTGAATCTAATCTGGCTCTGTGACACCCTGTCTCAAAAACCAAACAAAACAGTTCTAATTATTAATGCTATCTTTTTATTGTTGTTTTGAGACAAGATCTTCCTACGTAGCCCTGGCTTCTTTGGAACTTTCTATGTAGCTGAGTCTAGCCTGGGACTCAGTAGACCCATGTGCCTCTTCTGAGTGCTGGGATTAAAGGAGTGTCACCATATCCTGCTAATACCATCTGTCCCAGTTTATATTTCCAAGAAAGTGTCAGAAAAAAATCTTTAAGAGTTAAGACCAGGCTAGGCTACATGGTTTGATCATCAAAAAGGTAGGTGTGGGAGCAGGTAATAAATGAGAATTTTAAAAGGTCCTTTAGAAAGCCCAGAGCCAGGGGTTGGAAGAGATGGCTCAGTGGTTAAGAGCACTGGCTACTCTTCCTGAGTTTAATTCCCAGCAACCACATGGTGGCTCACAACCATCTATAATGGGATCTGATGCCCTCTTCTTGTGTATCTGAAGACAGCTAAAGTGTACTCATATAAATAAAATAAATAAATCTTAAAAAAAAGAGGCCAGAGCCAGAATGTTATTTTCTCAGAACCCAATATCCACGTGTGTGTGTGTGTATGTGTGTGTGTGTGTGTATGTGTGTACATAGATACACACATACACGTCCCACCCACCTAAATCTACTAATTATTGGTGAATTGAACCCTGCCAGGATCTGAGATGACAAAAGCAGTACATTCTGACCCTATAGTTGAGGACTTGGGGCAGATGTTCTAGATGGATAAAAAGAAATTGTATCTGACCTCTTCTTGGTCTGCTCCCTTGCCCTGGCAGAGGCAGTCGGCCAAGGCAGAAGGAAGAGGCACTTAAGCATTGTTCACAGCTACAAAATTACACTTGACTCCTTCCCTCCTGAGTAATCACCACTCATTACATGCTTAGCTCTGCCCTTTGAGCGCCTGGCCTGCAGAGGAGCTAGGCTGGGACCTGCTTTCTCCATCTGGGGTTTTCGTTTTGCTTTGTTTAAGAGCTTATGTTCCGAGTACTTAGTCTTGCATCCCCTTATGAATTTCCCTCTAGATGAGGTCTGTTGTTAACATCTCTACAGAGTTGGCCTCAGATCCTAAGCAAGGGTGCTCCCTACAAATAAACAATTGTTTTTAAAGGGCCAGCAACCTGTAGAGGAAGTGTGGGATTTGTTCCCAGCTCTCCTAGCATGTGGCTCATACCAACTGTAATTCCACAGACAAACACACACATAAAACAATAAAATTAAAGGGGGGGTGGAGTCAGGTGGCACAGGAGTAAAGGTGCTTGGCCCCAAGCCTGATGATGTGAGTTCAGTTTCTGGGTCCCACGTGGTAGAACCAACTTCTGCAACTCCTTCACACTGGTGCTATGGCATATATATGTCCCCTCATATATATAGACACATAATAAACAGAGAGAATTAAATTAGCAAAGGGGAACTCCTACATTCAGACCACTAGCGCAGCCAGCTCCACACCCCACCCCCTGGCGAGGGGTTAGCAGAAACTAGTTTTTATGGTTTTTTTAAAAAAAAAAAAAAGCTAGCTTTTTGTCCTTGACCATAATTGGGACCAGAGGGAAGGACAGCCTCCTACTAGCTTTTGAAAGCCACGTCTGACATCGGAAGTCTAGTCTCAACTCTCTGAACACTGTTTCTTCCTCCCAGTGGCTCCCTGACCCTTTGGTCTTCAGGAACTGTCTTTGAATAATTTTTTAGGCTACATGAGTGATTTGTCATCCTAGTCCTGAGAACACATTAGCCAGGACCTCACCACCTCCAGCGTTTTACTCTGCCTTTAAAACCTAACTCTCTCTCAATTCCTTACTCTCTCCTCCCACTTCCGTGGGTGTCTCATTAAGACATTTCCTTTACAAGCCCCATCCTAGTCCTGCTTTCCTGGTCTGGAGAGAGTTGAAAGCACCTCCCACCTACAATCTTCCCACATCCTGGAATATTAATACTTAGCCGCGAGGGCAAAGCATAAACCATGGCTGTCTGTGACTCTTGACATGTAAGGCAAGCAATCTGCAATAATAAAGCATTCCTGCTTGCAACATTTCCTTTATGAGTCCCTCTGTGGCAGAGAACCTGCCATACCATCATTGTTCATGAGCATTCCTATGTGACTTCTGACAGCAGGACCTCTGTTCCATGTCACCTGTATCACAGTTCGAGCGAAACCACAGCTAAGGGTGGACTCAATGGCTGTGATCGTTGCCTGTTGCTGTGGTAGGTAAGTATGGAATATCCAGACTGGATATGTGACTTGAAGCTATGAAAAGGCACTGACCTAAGTCATTCCAGGTACCAATTACATATTTCATTGGGTAGCAGTACCTGTTTGTTTTCAAAGAACCAAGAAGGGCAAGACTCAATATACAACAACTGTAATGGAAAAGTTACCCAATGTAGCAGGCAAACAATATATGTCAGATTGGAAACGTGTTCATGTCAGGGTGTGCTTGTCTAGACACTATCTATGTACTTTATTTTCTTGTATTGATTGTGATAATCCAGCTAGAGAAGTTGTAGAAAACTGCTTAAATCTAAACAAAATGCCCTGCTGAAAGTATTTTCTGACTGGTGGATTCTGTCAAATCAGGTATTCACTAAATGTCCCATCATAGCTGGACTGTTTACAATTTCCGTGGAGAAGCAACTTGGCTATATGAATCTTCATTTTTAAGCCATAGGATCATTGCAAAAAACAAAAAATACAAACAAAAACCTTATACCAAGTTTGAGTCTTTGAAGCAGAACATCAAAATGAAAAGAGACAGCTCACAGTTTACAGGTATCATGAATAAACCACCTGTAAGACTATATTTCTATGACTTGTTAAAAAAAAAAAGACAGGTAAATAATAGATTCAAATAATAGATTCAAAGGAAGATTTAATGGTTTTGTTCAGCTCACCAGATGATTTCTCAGCACTAGATGTCTATGTGCCTGGATCTTTTGTTTGTTTCTAGAAGGCTTTTCTTTTTTTTTTTTAAGATTTATTTTTTTTATATACATGAGTACACTGTTGATGTTTTCAGACACACTACAAGAGAGGATCAGATCCCATTACAGATGGTTGTGAGCCACCATGTGGTCCTGGGAATTGAATTCAGGACTTCTGGAAGAACAGTCAGTGCTCTTAACTGCTGAGCCATCTCTCCAGCCCCCAAAGGAGGATTTAAAACAACAACAACATCTTCAAACAACTCCAAACCCCAGTAAGATGGCTCAGCAGGTACCTGCTGCCAAGACTGAGGATCCAAGCTTGATGTATGGGTAGCACATGATGGACAGAGAGAACCAACTCCCAAAAGCTGTTCTCCGACCTCAGCATGTGCCCTGTGGCACATGTGCACACATACAAGTGTACACACTAAAATAAATAAGATTAAAAATCTTCAGTCACATTCATATTGTATGACTGTAGGTACCTTTAGCTGTTCTGAAATTATATGGGACACTAAACAAATGTGGAAAGCTTTACTTTGGCTTGATGAAATACAAAGAAAGGCGTCTCAGGGCATCATTTATAATCTTAAGAGTCTGCTTTCACATACACAATGCTGTGTTAACAAGCAATGAACACTTTCGTAAAAAATTTATTTCACACTTTTATACAAATATCCACAGGTATTTTCTAATTATGAAATAACTTTACAATGCTAGTTAGTATAAAAACCTATCAAATGCAAACAGACCAGTGACTTGACTTGAGATGACATTTTAGACAACTATAAATTTAAACAACATGACATTCTTGTTTCTTTGCTGTTGAACTCCCTCCCAACCCTTTCCAGGACATTCATTTTTATAACAAAGGTCTACAAACACTGTCAAGATATCAGCTTCTTGGCTGTGTCCTTTAAAGCCAGTGTGCTAGGCTCTAAGATACCCAAGCAAGAAACTGAGACTTTATGCACTATTAGGACCTGTGGTAGAGAACTTTCTGTAAACAAGGCATCATTTGTAAAACCATTTTTTGAGTGAAAAGGCAGAAGTAGAACCAGAATAAAAGTCTTTAATATCTTAAGGTTGTAATGATTTATGAAAGAAAAAAAAAGAATTAAAATTCAACGCAACGATGGCACATCTAACAAAGTTTTGTTCTTTTAAAAGATGGAGAAATGGCTGGGATCTAGCTCAGTTGCAGAGTGCTGGCCTAGCATGGACAAAGCCTGGGGTCAGTCCCATGCACACATCCGCAATCACAGCCATGGGGCGGGGAGGCAGGGGGATCAGAAGTTCAACACTATCCCAAGCTACCTAAGGAGTTCAAGGCCAGCCTGGGTTACTTGAGACCCAGTCTTAAATAAGATAGAAAACTGCTTATACAGTATCCAAACAAATTAGCACCTGTTTGCTCTCCATATAAATTAAAGAACAATTAAAAAAAAGCTTTGATAATATATTCAATCTGTTGAATATATATATATATGTAAAAATAATTGTTTTTCCCCTGCTACCATTTTTATAACCAACCAACCAAGGCAGGCCCAGGCATTCTAGGCAAGCACTTTAGCAATGAGCTGAAAGTAGTCACAAGTCACTGGGAGGAATTTGGATTCGGTGAACAATTAGGAAAAAAAGCAGATATGGACTCGCTGGCTGAATGATTCCGATGATAGTTAAGGAGCTAAGTGCTGGGGCACTCCATCTGTCTGGTGTGGCCGTTTTGCTCTTCAGTAGTCTCACACTGGATTGGTCTGGATCCACATGGTACTCACTTCAGGTCCTGAATACACAGTGTTGGCAGCGTTGAGCACACAGTCCCTAGAGTTCAGTGAGCACACTCACTTCTAAGAGTTCTGAAAGTTACAGCACGAAGTTCAGAAGTTCCACACAGGGCTCAAAACTGCACACCCAATGCCGGGGAAGGACGAAACGTCCTACAGTTAACCCCCTTTGTCAAACCTTCTGGGTTGGGGGAGGGCCTGCCAGAAAGGAGATGGTATCATGTATAGGTGAGTTTAAGTTATTAAAACGACCCTTGCATGTTTATAAAGAACTTTTCTTTTTGCAGTAAATAATTAAGGTCAGAACAACAACAACAACAAAAATGACCTCCTAGGTTCATTCTCATTGCTTAAAACAACCTGAAGCATCTTTGGCCTATTAGTCAACAGCAAGATGGCTTGAAGTAAAAATAAATATCATATACAAACAAATGTAACTAGCATTCAAGTCTGTCGAACCTGTGCTTTAGTGACAAGGCAGAAGGGAACCTGTGTGCATTTGGCATCAGCAAGGGTCTGCACTTCTAGGAGAGGCCAAAGGGTAATCTCACCTTCTATTGCACATTTGATTTAAGACAACTTTCAACAGAGGCACAGCTATCCATTGTCAGAGTCTTGAGCCAAGGGACAATTACCTTGCTGGTTCTCCAACTTTATGAGAAGGAACGTTTGTAGGAGCAGGCTGGGATAGTCACTCTTAGCACAGGTGATCATGGGAGAGAATGCCCTAGGAGTGCAGATGTCCCAGCGTGTGGACCTCAGCCACATCAAAAACAAAGGCAATCCGGAAGGTTAAATTAAGGCAGTTAAAGGAAAATCCACTCTACTAGTCTTAAATTTGGCTGTGCAAAACAGGAGCCTTGGGTGTAACAATATCCACAGTTGAAACTGTAGGTCCGTGCTGGGTGTCGTCAGTGTGAAATCGTATATGTGGGCCTGAGCAGGCTTTGAAGCCACCTGAATCTCTGAGCTGGGGATGGGGGGGCTTTGGGCAGTGTGAGGCTTTCTTCCCTAAGCCCTCTATGAGTAACTTTCATTTTCATTCCACTTTGTGACCCACTGTTTTTTTTCAAGGTTATCAGTGTATTTCTCGCCTTTGATCTCTCGCTCTTCTTTCCGGATCCGCACCGCATGGTATCGGGGAACGCTGTCATCGTACCTAGAGCGCTTAAAGAATCCACACTGGAAAGGGAGGGGGCAGAAAAACAAGATGGACGTTAGTTAATCTGAAGACCAGGTGCACTACACCAGAACATGTAAGCACTCGGTGTGTCTAGATCTACCTCTGGAGTGCTCGGACAAAACACTGATTTAAGAAAAACTAGGCAGTGGGATAAGCAGGGAGAACGGCTGTGAACCAGGCAGAAGAGTCAATGTCCACCTTCTTTACATTTTACAGCTTCAGCTATTTCCTGACTAGCAATTTAAGTATTTTGTAAAACCCACCATGTAAGTAAAAAATCTAATTTTCGCATCACTAGATCATTATAAAACACCTTGTATTTGTGTGTAAGAAACTGGAGCTTGCTGTGTAGCCATGGCTAGCCTCAAACTCAACATCATCCAGTCTGAAGCTCCCTAGTGCTGGATAATAGGCATGTGCATACCATGACCACCTTAAGGGCATTTCTCTAAGGGTATAAAAAAAATTACTATTTCTCACCCATTAATAAGTTGTAAATCAGATAACAAGTAATTTTACAAATGCTATTTGGTATGCCATGTTCTAATGGGTTCCTTTAAGATGATTCTCTCCTTCCTGGGCTTTACATCACTATAGTCACCGGGACTCACTGGGGTGCTTCCAATTAAGCTGTTTTGTTAATGAGTTACAAAGTAATTGTGTTGCATAAGAACATCAGTCAGTCATGAACCTCACAGGGCAGCATCACCACACTGAATTTTGGAGCACTCCCCAATTTCTCCTCTTCATTTAAAAACAGGAAGGAAAGAAAGGGGGAGGGGGCTTATGGAGGGGAGGGAAAAGTAGAGAAGCCAAATTATTAAAGCTTATTTACTTAAAAAAAATCAATCTAAACCAAAGTACATTTTAAAAATATGCCTAATATTTTTGAACCAGATTTTAGAAAATTATAAAGAAGAATTTACATGGTTTTCTTTTTAAAGGAGTCTTTTCAAATTTAAAAAATGCAGTTCAGGAGAGTTCTGTGCAGAATGATCAGTTAGTGTCTTGATTTTGTGACAGCAACAGGAATAGAATAATTATATTGAAGAATGTTGTGTTATAAAATTGCCACGAGGCAAGACAAAAATCACAATCTCAAATGGGCCTGGAGTTTTGTTTAGGCCATTTCTCTATGGTCTCATTTGTAATTCTGAGCAGAAAAAAAACCCAAATATACTTATTATAAAACATGACTACTGTCTGCCTCATTTAAAAAAACAGAAGGAAATGAAGTTTGAAAGGTAAAATCAGGAGGGCTGGAGAAATGGCTCACTGGTTAAGAGCACTGGCTGCTCTTCCAGAGGTCCTGAGTTCAATTCCCAGCAACCACATGGTGGCTCACAACCATCTGTAATGGGATCTGATGCCCTCTTCTGGTGCACCTGAAGACAGCTACTTATATACAATAAATAAATAAATAAATAAATAAATAAATAAATAAATAAATAAATAAATCTATCTTAAAAAAAAAAGAAAAAAGAAACGTAAAATCAAAATGGCCATGTTGGGATCACTGGGTCAATGCCACAGAAAGAACTGTAGCAATAACTGTAATCCCTCTTGCCCACAGAAAAGAAAAGGGAATTGCCAATAATTCCCGACTTCGTGGGTTTACAAATCACAGGAGAAAAATACGAATTTAAAAATCAGCTGAGAGCCAAGGTGGAAGAAAAGGGCTATGCACGTGAAACCCGGTCAAATCCATTACAACATGTTGAAGTAGAAACCACTCCAACACTTTGATGCTAGAATTTTTTTTGCATGCTGATGGTTACTTGGGCAAAGGACCATGTCCTGAAGTACTGACTTCCATGTGCTGACAATGATTCTTTGTTGCAATGGCTTTGGCCCAGAAGAGACACAAGAGAAAAGGAAGACGCATGCTTCGCTAGCACGGGACCACGTCCAAGCATCAGTAAAAAGCACCCCAAGCCTGGCTAGCCATCGCTCTAGAGCAAGGACAACACAATGAAGACAAGGAGAAGAGAGCCTTTTCCCAGGAGATACACAAGCTCTCCCACATGCAACAGGCAAAGCAGGCAGTCGACAAAGCTCCTGTCCCTGGGAAATTCCAAAACGAAGAAGAAATCTGGGCCGATTTCTTATGCACTTTTGAAATTCCGAGTGGGACACGATGTAAGAACACATGGCAAACAGGGCAGCTACGGAGCTCTTAAAACCTAATCAGACAAACCAGTGTGGTTGCCTTCATTGCTGTGGTGGTGTTTAACAAGTGCACAAAATAACTCACCTGCAACAGAAGATTCTTTATGCAACAACAACAACAAACAACAACAACAACTGAACTTTCAAGTGAAATAATAAAAATAAATAAATCCAAGCAAGGCAAGCCACTTGGAAACAACTGTTAATGGGACAGACACAGCAAGCTGTCGCTCTTAAGTTAGCCACCACAACCATAGCAGGTCCCACAGCTAGCGATGAAAAACATTGATCAATTACCAATTACGGAAGTAGATCAATACTATGCATCGGAAGTAAGCCTCTCTTTATCAGACGGCTGAGTATGGATCTCAGCCTTGTGATAGGTGGCATCGTAATGATCTTTCTGATTTCTCTTGAAGAAACCACACTACAAGGAAGCAAGGTATTTAGTCAATTTACAGTTTCGTGTTTGAAAGCTAAAGAACAGAACACCTCAGACTTTAACCTAAGTGAATGGTCACTGTGCCATTACCCTGTGCCAGCATTTAACAGAGTCTGTCACTCGGTGTTGCTACATAAAGATGACACACAACTAAATGACCTTTCTATTTGTAGCAGAAATCTTAGGGTCATTCTAAAATGAAAATACATGCACATTTGACTGGAACTTCAGGTGATTTTTTTTTCTTGCAGAATGGACTCTAAAAAGTCAAAACCAGTCACTTCTGTGGTCTACTGAGACAAATGATGGAAAATAAAGTCTGTAAAATACAGTACAAGGCAAAATAAAACATGAATATAGTCTGTTTATCTGCTTCTGCAGTAAATTTTATGGAACAATGCTCTCCGCTGGGTACCTCTGAACCAACTGGTAGTGTGAATCATAGAATAAATTCCAATGAAGGAGTAATTGCTGTCATTTTCCCTGGATTCAGAACCACCATGCAACCCTTAGACAGGAGGAACACATGTTCCTCAGTTTAGGTCACCCTAAATGAGTATAAAAGTGTAATTTCACTCTCTGCTCTTATTTTCTTCAGGCAACCATGGAAAACTTTTTCTATTGACTTTTATCAGGCTCATAGGCTGCGGGAACTATCTTTTGAAATAAAACTTGGTCAGTGTAGTGGTTTGAATATACTTGTCCCAGGGAGTGGTACTATTAGGAGGTGGCCTTGTTGGAGTGGGTGTGTCATTATGGATGTGGGCTTTAAGACCTTCTTCCTAGTTTCCTGGAAGCCAGTCTTCTCCTAGTGGCCTTCAGAACAAGATGTATAACTCTCAGCTCCTTTTGCACCATGCCGCCTGCCTGGATGCTGCTATGTTCCTGCCTTGATGATACTGGACTGAACTGGACTGAAGTTGTTTTTATGAGAGTTGCCTTGGTCATGGTGTCTCTTCACAGCAGTTAAACCCTAACTAATACAGTCAAATAAATCTCCTGGCAAAATTGTGCCTCCTAGTCTAGCAACTCATAAAGAAAAAAAGTATCTATATGTCAATGCCAATTGCAAGGTGGGAGCCACTGACTGTACATGGTTACTCAAGTTTAATTCAAATTTAAATTGAAAATGCAACTCTTCCACTGTACCAGCCAAAGGTGACTCCTGGTAATTGTGGGATGATGCCACTCCAGGACATTTCCATATTATGGATCGCTGTACTGGGATGTACTGACTTAGCCTGTCTCATGTGTACTTGTGGCTGTGCTATCAGGGCAATACACAGCGAACACAGCCAAGCTGCAGTCACAAGAAATGGCAAATAGGGCAGGAAGAAAAGTTAACCAAAATTAATAGTCTTTTTTGTTTGTTTTTGACAGGATTTCTCTGTGTAACCCTGGGTATCCTGGAACTCACTCTGTAGACCAGCTAGCCTTTAACTCAGAGATCCAACTGCCTGTCTCCCGAGTGCATGGATTAAAGGGACCAGTACCCAGCAAGATGAATAGTCCTAAGATCCCTGAGGACTTTTGTCCTTTACTTCTATAAAAGGACTCCTGAGCAAAAGACAGCATTTATGAAACAGATAAAGCCAGGGTTCCTCTGGTTAAAGTGGAGCTCTCCAGTAGCCTTTGACACTGATGTAGATGGACAAGCTCAGCTTAAAGATTGAGAACTGGGGCTAGAGAGATGGATGGATCAGTCGTTAAGAGCACTGAGTGCTCTTCCAGACTTGTGACTGCTCAGTTCAATTCCCAGCAACCACATGGTGGATCACAACCATCTATAGTGAGATCTGATGCCCTGCTCTAGTGTGTCTAAAGACAGCAACAGTGTAATCATATACATAAAATAAAACATATGTATCTTTAAAAAAAAAAAGACTGCTGAACTGTATACCCCACTCATCATCCCTCCTTCCTTTCCTTTCCTCCATAATGCCAGGGACCAAATCCAGAGCCTAACACACAGTATAAAGCTGCTTTACTGATAAGCCACATCCCTGAACCCTAGAATCCTTTTTGATCCCTAAATTCCTTGTTTTAATAGGAATAATATTTTTTTTTATAAAGAAGAATATGAAGTAGTAAGACTGACTTCCATGTAGAGGTTGAGGGAAGGTATCTGATCATTTTAGAATCTACTTCGGGGTCTGAAAATTAGAACATCAAAGAACCCAATGAGATCATTTAGTCTGATCCAATTATTAAACAGCTGAGATCAGAGGGATGAAAATGATTTGCTCAAAATTATATATAGCGCAGGTATCTCAACTCTGCATCTACTGTCATGACTACCCAAGGATTCAAGACTGCCAATAAGATCTGCTCTGGGAAAAGACTGGCCTTGTGGCCTTTTCCAGAGAATACAAGAACATCCTCAAGTATCAAAACCCCAAATTAATTTTTAACATCAAATAATTGTACCAAGAGCCCTAATATTCATTGGCTGTATTTGCCAGATAAACCTACTGCTTGACATATAGCTGAATAACACATTAAAAAAATCTGTGTATCAGGAAAGCTACTGGTATAGACAGATACCAAGTCTCAGAGTCTCTCAGCCTGGCAAAAGGAGGTTGTTTGGAAGAATGGTGTGGGGGGAGACTCATTCAAACCTGGAAAATCAGGAGTACTCTTTGCCGGCCATACTCTAAGACATGATGGAAGGAAAAGGGTAGTTTGATCCTAGCACGTTCTTACACCCTCCCCCCAAACCTTCTGGAATAGACACGCTGGGAAGCACTCTGCACATAATAGCATTGTAATAAGAACAGGAGTATTCCTGCAGTGCAACTCATGAATCCAAAGCCTGAGACTATACAGATCGTCCCCTCACATCATATCGGATTCTACCAAGTCAGTCATCAAGATCTCAGTTTCCAGAGATTTGTAATCTGGACTCACCCATAAGGATGGTGGTCCTCCATTACTCCCTGGGACTCACATGAGACCTAGAGAGGTTGTAATCTACTGACAAACGCTCATAACTATCTCCTATATAGTGTTTTGATGGCATATGACTCTTTATGGGTAGAAAGCAAGGTGAGATTATCACACACTGTGCAGTCAGAAGATCAGAGTCTTATGAGGAACATCACACTGAGCCTGAATGTTCGCCACGCTTGTTACAGGCTGAGAACCGTGAGATGGAATATTCATTCTGCCATGTTTTCTTCCTGCTAATCTAGATGTAAGGGTGATGATTCCCAGTAGATGTCATGAAGTTTTCTTTACAGAAGGGGAAATTAGCAGGAATTTATATTCAGATCAAACTGTTATCTGTCAATTCGGCTTATGATTTATGGTTTGATCTTAGGTACAGAGAATGCTAAATAAAGTAGTAAAATTCAAACTGTCATTTACCAAACAAACTGAATTATATGAGACATTAAACTTACTTTAAGAAACTCCTTACACATAAGTAATCTTTAAATATAAATTATTAAGTAGTTATGTGAGCATTCCTTGTAAAAAGTCTCCCAGATTTGCCATAATTTTATGATAAAATGTTGGAAAAGGGGGCTGGAGAGATGGTTCAGCAGTTAAAAGCACTGACTGTTCTTCCAGAGGTTCTGAGTTCAATTCCCAGCAACCACATGGTGATTCACAATCATCTGTAATGGGTTCTGATGGCCTCTTCTGGTGTGTCTGAAGACAGCCGTGTACTTACATACATTAAATAAATAAATAAGTTTTTTTTAATGTTGGAAAAAAGAAAAACAATAAAAAAAAACTATAAACTTGTCAGTGTGAATCCTCATCTATAAAAACATGAAGTTTACAAACTCAAGTGACAGACATGACTTACCTTCCACAGTAAAAACACTAATAGAGCCAGCATCAAAATCCCAGCAAGAACAGCCAGGAGGATGATCCACCAAGCTATTCCTGAATACTGAGCTACAGTCTTTGAGGGAAACACCGTCACTCGAACCTGCAGGGCACAAAAGAGATACCACTATAAACCAGGTGACAGCTCACAACCGGCACCAATGGCTTCAGTCCTGCTCAATTCTGCTCCTGAACATGTTTTAAAAGAAAAGTGTAAGGACAGACAAGTCACTTGCTTTGACAGCCATTCCTCACGACAACAGAATACTGCTTTAATGGGCTCTCCCTGAAGATCTTATCCGGAAGAGAAAAACTATACAACGACATATCCACCATTCCCTTTTGCGTCTGAACAGCTATCAACAGCTAACTGTGTGTCACCACAATGACTTGGTTTTGTTCTGTTGTTTTTAAATCTTGCTGTACTGGGGTCAAGCCTCACACGTGTGTAGCAAACACTCTTCCTCTGAGCTCCACCTCCAGCTTTTAACCTGCAGCCTTTTGAGAGGGATCACACTTGTAGGTAAGTTTCAGCAGTGGAAAGCAAAGGGTAGGTTTGGGTATGACTATTCTACAAACCTCAGATTCCAAAGATGCTGTGACATAGGGGACAAGCTTTGTAACCAAGAAGAGCCACTGAACTTTTTTCTTAGGCAATCAAACTAAAGACCCTCATAACAACACAATTTCCTAAAATGACTCGCTACCATGCTTTTAAAACAATCTATATGGACAAAGTAGGTTTCTTCAGTTGTAACTCAGACTCAAGCTGTAGCAATGAGAAGCTTACATTCTAAGCATTTGATCATTGGCAAGAACCCATCAAAAATGTTTACCCCCAAACCTAAAATGTCTTAGCAATTTGTAACAACTCAATAGAAATGTCTATAAGGCTTTATAATCCCTAGTAACTTTTCCCTTTGGATTCATTAAGCCTTATGCATTTCCATGGGGGTGGCTTTCCATAGGTACCTCATTCGCCATGTGCCAGAGGCATAAAGGGCTCACACTCTACTGGTGTATCCAATTTTATCACCAGTGACCAGTACAGACCACATCAGCTTGTCAAGTGCCAAAACATCTGCCCCAATTTACATTATAAAGCCCACTCTGAACAACAGTATAAATCACCTGGCAAAGCAACTGTCACAACTTTTATAAAACTTAGTATCAAATTTATCATCCACCTCTATGCACATATAAGCCCGTATTCTAAAAGCACACGTATCTTAAGTTCTCTGAATTTGAAACCCCCAGAACGAATATCTCACTATCTGGAAGAATATGGTACTTATTTCTACCTATTACAATTTCTTCTATCTTCAGCAGGCAAGAAACTTGGATATTCCCTACATGATTCTTAGGAATAAAATGGAGCCAGGCAGTGGTGGTGCACGCCTTTAATCCCAGCACTTGGGAGGCAGGAACAGGCAGATTTCTGAGTTCGAGGCCAGCCTGGTCTACAGAGTGAGTTCCAGGACAGCCAGGGCTACACAGAGAAACCCTGTCTTGAGAAAACCAAAAAAAAAAGGAATAAAATGGAGACACAGGCACATACAAACCCAGTCCCTTCTTTCTTGGATTACATTGAAATTCTTGACACTAAATTTTATTTATTTTCCCTCCCGGCACTGTAAAGACACCCATGTGTTTAACAGGTGCTTGTTTGCCATGTGGATTTAATTTAACTGATGTCAAAATACAATCATCTTATCGGCTCAATTGTGTGGTTTCTGATTTCACTTGTTATGACACTGTCTAAATTTAAAAGTGTCTTATTGAGTGGCAAACACTAAACTCTTGAAATTAGGCAATTAATAAACAGATTTTTAGGGTTTTTTTAAAAAGCAGGATTAGATTTTTAAAAAACTGAATTACACAATCTATTTTGCATGTACTGACAAAGAAAATGATCTTCAGACCAGAAAGGAAGTGAAACCTGAGATGAGGACGAAAGTGTAACCCAGAATAAGTCAGGGGATCGAGGAGGAGGGCATCCTGAAGCTCAAATTAAGCACTAATATTCAGGATTAACCACTGCACCTTCAGATACACAAGGAAGTGCTGGTATGGGGCCTGAGCTATTGAAGCCCAGAAATCACAGAAAACAGGAGGTAGTGGAAGACCAGCGATAAGAAAATGTCTCCATTTTCAAAAGAGAGGGTTCTAGACAAAAGGCTAGAAAGCAAGATCATGCAGAGACTCCATCTCCCCTAGGAGGCTGGAGAAGTTAAAAGTGCCAAGACAAGGATTTTCCTTTGTGAATAGGCAACCAGACTTGACATCAGGCCCTCAGTTCTACCACCTTCTAGAACTCGAGACCTGAGATCTGGCAGGTTACAGGACAGTCAGGGAGAGAAGACCTTCTGAAGGTGTCCAAAGAGACAGGACAGTTCTCTCTGTCATTGGAAAGGCTGCTACATGGCCAAGGCTTGTTCCAAAGGAAACAATGGGGACTTATTTTACGAAAGCCAATTCTAGACCAATGGACTGACTGACTGATTGACATGATTTTGAGAGAGGGTCTCACTGTGGCCTAGCTTAACCTGGGTTTCACTAAAGATCTCAGGCTCCTTCACACTTGTAGCAACTCTCCTGCTTCAACCTTCCAAGTGCTAGGACTGTAGATGTGAGCCACTTTAACTGGCTTCTCAATTCCAGATGTACAGAGAAATATTGTTTCTAGTATCCACCATTGGGGACACATAGCACAGGCATCCTGAGAATGGCTACAGCTCCAGGGATGGGCTGACTTCATTTTCTACTGGCCCGTAAGCTATTCTTCCATTGTGTGGCTCCCCAGTTCTCATCATGATCACAGCTCTGCTGAATGGAGGACTCTAGGCTTCCTTTACTTAGTGTGTGTGTGTGTGTGTGTGTGTGTGTGTGTGTGTGTGTAGCACTTGGGATTGAACCTAGCATGAGCTACATATTGCCCCTTTTAAATGTTTTATTTTGGAACAGGGACCCACTAAATTGCCCAGGCCAGCCTTGAACTCACGCTGAAATCCAGACAGACTAAATTAGTGATCCTCCTGCTTCACCTTCCTGAGTAGCTGGGCTATTAACACATCTGCATTACTAGGCTTTGGCTCAGGTTTATTTTTTATTTTCAACAATTTGATTAAAATACAACTTCAAATGGCAGAACCTCAAACTGTCCTTTAAGGAGCAACAGGACCTGAGGGGTGTGAGTACTGAAGAAGATGACCTAAGGTTGTAGCCATGGTGTAGAGAAGTGGCCAGCTCTGAGTCTGGGAGAACCAGATCTCACCTGAGTGCCTGCATGAGGGAGCTTGATATTTTGAGCGGCAGCAGTGACATCTATGGAAGCCCTCACGAGAATGTCCAAGTAGTTCAGTTTGGAATATTCCTGTGGGCGACAAGAGATTGTTAGAAAAGTGACAAACGTCCTGGGCAGTAGCAATTTCTTCCAGGAGGCAAAGCCATACCTCTAGAAATGTACTGTTCCATAGCCTGGAGCGCAAAACGAGAGAGGCCTTGCTGTCCAGTCCTCGCAGGGGACACCTGATGTTCACACACCTCACGTTGACGCTGCAGTTCTAAAGAGGAGATTGGTGGTCAGAACCCACTATTCTGGGAAGCCATTCCTTGTTCACACAAAGCATATTCACAACCTGGAAAAATACTCACGAGGGTCTGGTATTTTCTTTCAGAAAATAAAGAAAATTTCCTGCTGTCATCTATTTGTTTTTCAGGAAGTTCCCGTTTCTTTCTTGAGTTGTTAGACTCCTAAAAAGTGATACCCAAAACAGACAAATGTAATGTAAATCTGCCATGTTATATAGGCCTCCCAAATGAAACAAATTTCTATCACTGGTATTCACCTTCTTCTTATGCTTCTTTTCCTGTCCCGTGATCAGACACCCTAGCATAAGCAACTTACAGGAGAAGTGTTACGGTTTATATATATTTGGCCAACGGAGTGTGACTATTAGGAGGTGTAGCCTTGTTGGAATAGGTGTGTCACTGTGGGCATGGGCTTTGATACTCTAGTCCTAGCTGCCTGGAAGTCAGTATTCTGCTACCAGCCTTCAGATAAAGATGTAGATATCAGTTTCTCCTGTACCATGCCTGCCTGGATGCTGCCATGTTCCTGCCTTGATGATAATGAACTGAACCTCTGAACTTGTAAGCCAGCCCCAGTTAAATGTTGTCCTCATAAGAGTTGCCTTGGTTATGGTGTCTGTTCACAGCAGTAAAACCCTAACTAAGACAAGGGGTTTATTTTGCTTCACAGTTCCATATTGCGGGGGAAGGTGAGGATCTGAAGGCAGCTGCTCACATGGCATCCACAGTCAGGAAGCAGAGAGGATGAATGCCTGTGCTCGGCTCACTTTCTCCTTTCTATACGGCCCAGCATCCCAGGCCAGGGATTGGTGCCATCTACTCTTAGTGTGGGTCTTCCCACCTCAAGAAGACGTATCAGAATAATCAACAATCCTTCTAGGTATTAGTGTCTCAGAGTCCAAATTCTGCCAAGGCTACCGTTAGCCATCCCATCTTCCCTCCTACCATCAAAAGCAGAGAAAGGGTAAAACCACAGCAAGTGTTATGGCCATTTTAAGTTCATTAATGGGGACTCATAAGTCTGTTTATTTAAGTAGGTTTTCCTAGTGTGATACTGAAACTCAGGGAAAGAAAAAGATACCACCTCTATTCTTGTCTCTCTCCTCAACCGCGAGTATACAGCATCAAACTGCTAGTCTACTGAGACCAGAGTAGCCTACCCCAGCACTCAGCTCAGCGCCCACCACATAGGAGACAGTTAGCACATATGGCACGATGAAATGAAGCCATGAAGAACAGTACGAAAGCTCAAGACCCTTTGTATGATCAGCTCAGAGAGGAGCATTGAAAACTAAGACAGATAAGAACTTTTAATATTATGTCCTCCTTATACAAGTTGAGTCTCTCTTATTAGCAATGCTTAGAGCATTTTGGATTTAGGGTTGCTGGAAAGGAATAGTCATTTTGTACTTAAGAATAGAAATAACAGGCCATTATGTTTTTCAGTGTTGATGAGTCAAGGAGCATGCTGTAAGCTCCCATGATACCCAGACACTTTGGAATTTAAAATAAGAGGGCTGGAGATGTAGCTGAACTGGCAGGATGCTTGCCTAGAATGCATGAAGCCCCAGGTTTGAGCTTAGCATGGCATAGCATGTACAGGTGTAGCAGCACGCGCTGGAATACCAGCACTTAGGAGGTAGTGGCTGGCGGATCAAGACTTCAATGTCACTTCTGGTTATTTTGAGAGTTCAAGGCCAGTCTTGACTACATAAGATCTGCCTCAAAAACAACAACAACAACATTTCCCCCACCACCACCAAAAAAAACAAACCCCAAAACCAGCCAAGCCAGGCACAGTGGTACACACCTTTATTCCCAGCACTTGGGAGACAAAGACAGAGGGATCTCTGAGTTGGAGGCCAGCCTGGTGAGTTCTGGGACAGCCAGGACAACACAGAAAAACTGTGTCTCAAAACAACAACAACAAAACCCCAACCGAACAATAGCAAAAGTCCTAAGAATTTAAAAGAAAAGTAACAGCCATTCACGGACAATGGAATCATCCACCACACTACAACTCACCTCTGGGAGTTACCTAAGTGTGCTGCAATAGAGAGGGTGGACTGTGAAATCAGTGGGTGCTTAAGTGCAGAATCCACCTATCTCTTAACAGCTGAGCCATTCTGAGGGTACTTAATGTCTCAGGGTATTCATTGTAGGGAGGTGGGGTAGTAAAAACTATCTCAAAATTTTCAAGAGAATACACACAGTGTTCAGTCTGGTAGTGACACAGTAAGGGACTCTATGAACACTTACTATTTAATAAGAAGGGAAGTGTTCAAAGTCATCTGCCTCGGCACAAAGGTCTTGGCAGTGCCGTCCTAAAGCTCTGTGCAATTTATGTCCACGGTTTCATCCCCAGGTGATGTTCTCCTTACATAGCTTATTGGGTCGTAACACTTTAGAAAATGTCCTCCATCTCAACAAGTGGATGTTCCATAATGGTCATGTATCAGTAAAAAAAACGCTTTGGTCCTCCTGGCTTACTCAGTTATAAATGAGAAAACTGTGACACCCACAGAAAAAGTCAACACGCCACAGCACAGCTTTCCTAACAGAGTCAAGTCTACCCACTCACTCCGGGGTGGGGGTGGGGGGAAGAGGTGAGGGAGCGTGCAGGAAACCCGTCAACATTACCTTCAGCTTCAGGTAGTTTATTTCATTGTTTGGCTCACAAACAATCTGCTCCAAACCTTTGGATTCGACTTTCATCAAATAAAGCAACCATTTGCCATTGCTAATTTCCTTGGGCCACTGTATATTCAAGGTTGCTGTGCCGAGGTTTTTAAGAGGTTTACCTAAGTTAATCACCTGTCAGAAAACAACATATATGGCTACAATATCATCCTTTTAAGGTAAAATTAAGTAGCACTTCCTACTGCCTATAGGCTAAATACCCAGCATAATCCTACAAGGAAGCACAAATCTTACAAATGGACTGGAAACAGAGTGTGCAAAATGGACAGTAGTACTTAGAAGATTCTTAGCATAAAAACAGAAGGGGAAAAATGGTCAAAGAGGAAGGACTGCTAGTTCAACCCACAAGTAACTATCTTATGTAACAAACCCACAGTGCAGTTACGGCATGTTCCTATCAGCACAGGGAAAGTCCTGGGCTCCTTTGTGAATTGCTCAGTGAGCATCCTGCCTGGCAGATGACAAAGCCTCTGCTATGGCCGAGGCACCCATATCCTGCTTCTGGAAAACCTCCCCTACTGTGAAAATGAAGCTGTCCCTGCCATCAGCCACATAGGGAAGCTATGGAGAACCGTGTGACAGCTCAGAGCCAGTGCTGGGAGCAGAGCAGCTTAGTACAACAGGGGCCCAGAGTGGGAAGGCAGAGTGGCCTGCCTGCACTAATCCTCATCTGACTGACTGCACAGAGCTCGTACCAGCCGGCATTCCTTGAGAGGCCTTGCCTCTTTAGCGTGCTGGGTTAGGGCCATGGCCACTCTTGCCATTTCAGGCTTTAAGCGCAAAACTCATCAGCATTTTAGGAACTCAATTTGAACCATGCAGACCCAAATCCATATGAGACATGAGGCAGACATCACAGTTCATGTTCAGTTAGTTAAGCTGCACCCAGAGTCGCTGTGGTTGCCCACCCTGAACCAGCCATCCCTCTGCCTCCTTTGCTGGGAGATACCAAGTCTACTTTCACCACCAAAAAAGTGAGCTTGTGAAAGGGAAGTAAATGGGAATACTCCTTCAGCCAAGAGCATCAGAAAGAAGACTTTCTAAGAGTGAAATGAATTATACAGTCTAAGGTCAACCACTAACTACTTAGAACTTTGTTCTATAGACGGAGGGAAAAAAATTAAGTATTACTTCTTATCTATACTAGGCGAACATTACAATTCCCAAAAGTAATTCTTTACTTGCTAGGATAAAGTTTCCACTGTTAAAAACTGGCAAACATTTTTCAACTGAGTATTTCCCTAAGATGTTTGCGACTGATCATTGATTTAAAATGGCAACACTGTATCCGGGACCAATGGCTTGGCCTTACCCTGAATTCATATTCTATTAAACTTCCTACTTCATCTTCAGATTTCATAGCTTGCTCCCCAACAACAGTACCTCCGAAATACACCTGCGAAGGTTTAGCGACTCTGTCAAATTAAAAAAACACCCGTTTTAGTGAGAATTATAAATGGTTCTTTCAAACATTGATTTGTTATGCCAAACACAACACTTACCCAGAGACCGATAAAAGCAATTCAATAACCACTTTTGCCTTCGCTGTAATTGGAGCCAAATTATCCTGATTGCTTGTTCTGAAAATGAAAGGGGGAAACAATGGGGTTTTATTTGAACAGTCAGTTTTCTCATTACAATTACATTTCTTTTATGAGTTAGATCAGTGCTAATTCAGCGACTCTAGGGTTCTCCTGAAGTAAGAATGGAGAGGTTGAAGTAACGCTTGCTTACGTTTCCAACTTCAGATTAATATCCAGATCTGTGGTGTCAAAGGTGACCTCAGTTGTACTTAAAATCAGATAAAAAGTGACCTGAAAAATACATTTGAAGAGTTGTTACTGAGGGCTAGGCCTCTGGGCACAGCGCTGGTATTCAGAACAGTAAGACAGAGCACATAGGCATCACCTACACTGGAATTTCTCTTGAAAGGATTTCCGAGCTCGCAGTCGGCTTGGGACCCATTCTGGTTGGCGACACAGCTCAGCTGCTTCTCCTGTGGCAGAAAAGGCTTCGGGGTCATGGTTTGTTCACGTGCTATGTGAAACCACTCTTTCCCTCCCTGTTGCTTTCTCAAAAACACTTACAGGGAAAGCCCTCAGTTCTCTGTAAGCGGAATATGTCAGAGTGTCTGGAAACGTCGCAATGAGTTTGGCTTCATGGGCATCATCGCCATCTCTCCGGGGATTCCTTGGATCCGAAGGGCCGTTGGTCACTGTGATTTCCAGAGCTATATCTTTCTGATCTTTTAGGACTAATTCTGGGATGCCTTTTTGACTATTAAAAAAAAAAAAAAAAAGAAAGAGAAAAAGACAATCTCAACCCATGTTCAATTACTTGTATAACCAAAGCCTAGAGGTCTGTGACTTCAGCTTATGATTCTTACATTGGAAGGTAAGAGAATTTGTCTTGATTTCCTTCTCGGGTACCAAATTTATACTCTAGCTTAAGGTTGCTATTACACACATTGTCGTCTCCACATCCTTCCTTTAAGAAGTGGACCTGTAAGGAACCAAACAGAGAGAGGTGAGCTCCTAATGTCTTCACAGTCCACTTCTCTCTAGTCTTTTACCCTCCTTTGTCAAACACCTGGTTCCTGTTCTATCAAAGTGACTTTGATCAGGTCAAGGAAGTAGGGTGCAGCAGAACATGAGCCCCACCAAGCCACAGAGAATCTGAGTTCCAAACCCGCCTCTGACACTTCCTTAGCTGTGTGGCTTTAGATAGGACACTTAACTTTTCATTCTGGCTTGGTCTCATCATGGTCTCAGATAGGGCAGCACTGCTTTACTTTCAGGGGAGCTATATCAGTATCAGGACCTTCTGCTACCTAAAGTGATTTACATATTTTAACTCATTTAACCCTCACGATGGTTTACAGAGACCCTATCATTCTGCGCCCATTGTACAGATGAGGAAAATACAATTAGGAACAAGGTCTCCTTTCCTGTTGTGTTTAGCTTGGCTCAGGAGCTGGGACTGAACACAATTAGTAGCACAGTAACAATGTATCACATCACAGAACACATAGTATAGAAAAACATGACTAATTCTAGCTAGTGACCAAAACAACCAACACAGTGTAGAGTCAGACTGAAGGCAGTGAGTTCTCTTCAAAGCCAAGTGTAAGGCACTGTACTATGAGCCTCAGTTACCACTTCAGCAGCTGGATTGTGCATGTGTGTGTGTTGTTGGTTTTTTTGTTTTTGTTTTTGTTTTTGTTTTTATGAAGATAGAGTGTCGGGTAGCCTAGGCAGCCCTCAAAGTTGCTATATAGTCAAAGATGGCCTCTAATATCTGATCCTCCTGTCTCTACCTCCCCAGTGTTGGCACTACAAGTGCCTTGCTATTTTTATGTAGTGCTGAGGACTGAAGTCAAGGTTTTGCACATGCTAGGCAAGCACTCTACCAACTCAGCCATATCTCCATGCAACTGGATTTGACAACTAGTGTGTAGTGTCAGAGCAAAGTGCTAAGCATTTGTGAGGCCCTGGGACTAATTCCAGCACCAAAACAGTAATCAAGATGATAATAATAATAGCCAGGCTGTGGTGGCACACACCTTTAGTCCCAGCACTCAAGAGGAGGAAGAGGAAGGTGGATCTGAGTTCGAGGCCAGCCTGGTCTATAGAGCAAGTTCTAGGACAGCCAGGGCTACACAGAGAAACCCTGTCTCAAAAACAAAATAAAAAGATACTGATGATGATGATGATAAAGACATCAACAGCAGTAATAACAACACCAGACTCAAGACGTCATACTTTTCTAGGCTCATTTCCATTCTGTCCTAACGCATAGATCCCACATTATATGACACATCCAGCAGGCCACCGAATACACATTTGTTCCTACAATGACCCAAGCTGCATTAGACACTTTAGTATTTCATTGTGAAAAATTTTTTTTTTGTTTTGCTAAGTTTTGCTATTCCTTGATTTTAATGCTAACTTGAGAAACAACTTATCAGAGGCCAATGATGTATACAGAAATAAGTAGTATTTTTGTTAATTATTTTTTTAGACACGGTCTCCTTGAGTCCTGGTTGGCCTGGAATTTGCTGTGTAAATCACACTGGCCTTGAACTTACAGAGATCCTCCTGCCTCTGCCTCCAAATGCTGGGATTAAAATCGTACACATCACCACCACACCTGGCCACAAGGATGTGGCTTGTAAAACAAATCCAACACTGGCAAAAGCGAAGCCAAGAAGCTTACATCTGTCTGGACTGTTTTGGCTTCATTCGAATTCAGGATGGGAAGAACTTCGGGCAGTGAATTCACCCGCCGGCGAGAGCTGGGCTCCTGGATCTCCACGGAAGCCGTGATGGGGATGGGACGCAGCTTGTCTCTGATGTTCTCCTGCAAAGGGTACAGTGACACAGTCAGTGTGCTCAAATGAGAACGGACCTCAGAAACGATGACAGCACAGAGGTGAATGGTGAGTTCAGAAACTAAGCTTCCCCCAGAACACCAAAGTCCTGCTCAACATGGAGGTGAGGCTGCCACACACTCACCTGCAGCCAGAGGGTCTCCTCCATGCATGCCCGCTGCTTCTGCCGGTTCAGGGTTAGCTCCTGAGTATACTTTGGCTCAGAACCTTGGTTTCGAAACTGAACTCTTGATGACAACCCTGACTTTCTTCTTTCTTTTTCAGCTTCAAGAACACCCAAAATTGCTAGGTAGGAATGAACAAAATCGTGTTAACTTTAAGTGGACCTTCACACCCCCTGAGCTACAAACAGGATGAGTTCTTTGACAGCACTTTACCCCATGACCTTTGCTTCTCAGAATTTCCTGGAAGGGGACCCTCTAGTGACCAGAGAGGTTTTTAATCCAATTGTTCTTCCCAATGCTGTTGCTGTTTTAAAGTTAAATTCTTACTGGACCACCTGGGGGAGCTCAAGAACAAATCTTCTGCAGCAGCTAAGAACCAATCAGTTTCTTGCTGAATTTCAGGAACTCAAAGGATACTAAGGATAACTGGAAATACCCAGCGCTCCTGCCTCAGGACTTTTTCAGCCTGTACTTCATGACCTGGCGGTCTTTGCTATTTGAAAAGGTGTCCGAGAAACCAGGCCCCTACAGCTGAGCTGCTATTTGCATTTTAGCACTGGTAATCAAAGGAGACATATATTAAAGATAGAGAAATCATTGAGAGCAGGGAAAGAGACACCTGTAACCTCAGCTCTTGGGGAAAAAGGGAAGGACTGCCATGAACTCAAAGCTAGCTTTAGCTACAGTGTGAGTCTGCCTAAAAAAAAAATATAGAAAGATGGATGGATGGATAGATAGATAGATAGATAGATAGATGACGGACAACTCTGACTGGCACCTCTTTCAGTAGCTGGAAGCCAGTTGTTTAGTGTAACTCCAGCCTACGGCAGAGGTGGCCAGCTACTCAGTACCTCTGCTTATGCAGCTTGGAGGCAGGCCAGGATCAGGACCATCAGAAACTCACTTCTGGACTCTGAAATATATTCTTCACAGGGTCACTGGATGAGGCTACTAACTATGCTTCTCATGGGCCAACACTTCCATCACTTGCATTCATTAAGCACTCGTTAAAACCATCAGAGAAAAGAAAGCACAGGAGCATGCACAGGGGGTCAGAGAAAACAGCCTCCAGGAACAACTCTGCTCCAGAAAATGGAGAGAATAAGCTTCTACTGTTCATGCTAGGGTGAAAAACTCTTTCTTAGAGTTTGTTGTTTGAAACAGATTCCATGTAGTCAGGGTTGCCTGGAAATGTTCCTCCTTCCTGCACTAGAATTACAGGCATGCACCATCACATCTGGTTTTATACAGTGCTTTAGACTTAGCCAGCGCTGGAATTACACCAGGACTTTGTGCATACCAGGCAAGCACTGTACTAATTGATCTATCTACCCCCCTGGCCATGAGACTGTGGGTTTTAATGTCTTCTTTGTGAAGAAAGGAAGTTCAGAGCCATATAGCAAGGGACAGCAGCCTGAACAGCTCCAAATCTCTACCCGACACAAAAAAGCTGGCTGCCTGACACAGAGGCTTAGAGGCCAGGTCTACTGCCCTTCCCCCTCTGCACTGGTCCCTCTCCTCTTCCTCTCTATGCTCCCAGCTCTGCTTAACTAAACCCTAATCCTTCTTCAGATCTTGACCCAGACTTTACTTTATCCAAAAGGCCTGTCCTGGCTCTGCCTGAGCCACTGAGAAAATTCTGCCTGTAAACCCTCAGAGGCTACTGCACTGGGACTTTCTGTCCTCCACAGTGTAGAGGACCTAAGGACAAAGAATGCATCATCCTTGTTCACCACCAACTAACACATTTAATAAAAATATCGTCTACAGGACAGACGAGTGGAATGGGGTACCTGGCCCCATGCCACACACACAGGGTGTGAGGCGTGTGCACGTGCACACACAGTGTGATGTCATCTTTGCACTGAAATCCTATTCACATAGGTAAGACCAAAATTTGGAAGCACTGACAGTTTCAATAGCAATTTGTCTGTCCATCTGACATATTCTTAAATGTCACGGCTGCCAAATGGAATGCTCCTCATTTTTGGCCTTCTACAGCCTTGACATCATCCATTTATCAGTGACCTGCTAACTTCACAATGAACCAGATGAAGGCCCCCAGGCTGAGTGCCCCTCATGGCGCAAGTACAGGAGGGTGTGGGTACATTAAAACCATTTAGCTACCAAACCCACGCTGACCTTCCGTAACCTCTAGACAACTCAGATCATCTCAAAATCTTTGCAGGTCACCTGTGCTGACCTCCGAGGATCAAGCCAAGAAAACTCATTAAGGCTCAATTATAAATATCTGTGCATGCAACATCACATGAAAGGACTGCCAAGCTAAAATATCATGGCCCAACAATAAGCTCACTTGTGGGATACTGGGCTATGATTCTGAATGTAATGCACTCATGCAGTTTTGAGGAAACTCTGTTTTACTTCATTGTAAAGTTCCTATTACTGTGGAAGTATAATGAAAGTGTTGTTCCAAGTGAAGAGGTCTACCCAGCACAGGCAGCGATAAACACTCAGGTAATAGAGTGGTTACAGAATATAAAGGAGACACACATAGCAACAGATGTTGCACTGAAGCTAAGAGAAAACTTGTAACTCTCTCTATAAAGGCAGTTGCTGGAAGGAGCACACCAGTGAGATCTGACACCTATTGTCAAACAATGGCTTGAGAGGGAAAATCAGAACAAAAATGTTTTCTCATTTCTTCTCCCTGCACAAGAATCCAGTTTATTCTCATTTCTTGAGTTCATTACAAACGCAGGTGAAAGCATCCAGGTGAAGAAGGTGTGTGTTTGCTTAGCATTAAAAACCATGCAACAAGGGGGCTGGAGAGATGGCTCAGTGGTTAAGAGCACTGACTGCTCTTCCAGAGGTCCTGAGTTCAATTCCCAACAACCACATTGTGGCTCACAACCATCTGTAATGGGATCTGATACCCTCTTCTGGTGTGTCTGAAGACAGTGACAGTGTACTCACATACATAGAATAAATAAATAAATCTTAAAAAAGAAAAAAGCAACAAGGGGTTGGGTAAATGGCTCAGTTTGTAAAGTGGCAAGAAGACATGAGGAATAAAGACCAGTTAAATCTCCAGAGTATTGATTTTTTAAAAAGCCAGGCATGGTGACCTGCCTGTCATCTTAGCCCAGGGAGGTGGAGATAACTCTGTCCAAAAAGTGTCTACTGTATAATCCTGAGGACATAAGTTTGGATATCCAGAACCCATAAGAAAAGCTAAGAAAGGACAGCAGCCTGTACTTATGAGGCCCTAGGCTCACTGCCCAGCCAGATTTGCTAAAGCAACGAGCTTCATTCTCAACAAGAAACCTATCTCAAACAGCCAGCAGTTATGGAAAACACCTACAGATGATTCTGATGCCTATACACATGTGCACGCATACTGACACACATGCACATGCTCAGTTTACCATGTAAGTACATATATGTACACACACACACACACACACACACACACACACACACACACACACATGCGCGTGCACGAATGCAAATTCTGCACTGAGTCCCAGAGAAAGGAAGTAGAATAATTTAAAAGACAAAGTGCCTTCCATCTGGTTTTCTCCTTCATCAGTTTCATAACCCTAGACAATGATGACTTAGGGGCACCGTTTTTAACTGACAGGAAAATTAAACCCAAGGGCCAAGGACTTGTCCTTTGCTGTGAGTCGAGCAGAGCTGAAGCCAGAAGCAGCAGCTAGGTCTCTGCTCTTTGGACAAGCCTTCAGGTACTCAAGGTCCTATACTGAACACAGCTTAGATGATGGGGCTGCAGCCCCCGTGGGAGGGGCAGTGAGGTGAGTTAACCTGGTGAGTGTGCCAGGTGCACCCATGCTCTGGCTCCCAGAGCTATTTTTCCACAGTTGCCACTTGCCACTTCACAACCAATTTCCACAGCACTTTTCAGAGACTGAAAGGAAGAAGCTGTCGTGACAGCAGATAAGTGCTTTCTCAAGGGACTCCATTCCAAACCATCTGCTCTGGAAAATTCAAATGGGGACCAAGTGGAGAACCTTCCTTCCCTCCTCATGCTGCGCCCTCCTGATTAAAGGGGAGACCACAGACAAATTTTGTCCTCTAGACAAGACTTTAGAAGCTCACTTTGGCCACTGCAGTTTTGTTTTCCTGTTATTTACACCAAACTTTCAACCTGGCAGAGAGAAAACATTTTGTTTTTTAATGTACGAAGCACTTACATATTGGAGGGTTATAGCTGGATGGTTTCGCAGTATATTCAAAACAGGCTTTAACCTTGAGGCTGCATAAAATCAAACACATTATTTCTTAAAAGATGCACTGTACAGCCTGGTCTACCGAGTGAGTTCCAGGACAGCCCGGGCTACACAGAAAAACCTTGTCTCGAAAAACCAAAAAAAAAAAAAGATGCACTGTAGCAGTGGAAGAACCCACCCTGTCTCTAGCCCTCCAGTATCCCCATTGCCCACTGGTGAGTAAACAATATATCCACTGGACAGCACCGTGGCTCGTCCTGCTGTCCAGCACATCCTTCATCCTCCCAGTGGCTCATCAGGTCAAGCAGGTCATCGCAAAGCTAAGAACTGAGCCAGCCCCCAGAATCACAAAAGGGACTCACCATATCCCACTAGGTGACCCACACATGGATTTCTGGCGGAGGTCAATTCTGCTAGGAGTCACTGTGACAGTTTTCAGAATGTTAATCACTGGCCGGGATCTGTAAACAAGAGTGAAGACCTACCTAAGCATTTTGTTATCCTTTGAGTCATTCATATACCAGGCAGTATTTGCAACATCCCTGCCTTTTAAAAACCACAGGAGAACGATGTGTGTGGGTGTGACTTCTTCCCCTACTGTGGGAACAAGTCAACTAATGGATACAAACTTAGACAACATTTAAAACTGTACTATATTTTAAAAAACAGACATTGCATGCAATGTCTTCAAGCAAATACTTCCTCCATTAAACACACTCACAACCCAGTGATCGTATATGTTCTTTTCAGACATGTTATCGGTCTATGTTTCTGTTACAAATGCCACCTACTGTCAAATATAAATATAAAAAAACAGTTTCAACTAAACAGGAGCTTTCTTTTTTTTTTTTTAAACCGTTAACTGAAAATTGTGGAGGTGTGTCTCATTCATTAACATTTCGGGGAGGGGACTTGTCCTAACATATAAATATGATACATCACCACTTACCTGTTGTGATGCTTAATTATAATGAAGCAAAGGTCTCTATGTACTCAATTATCACCAGCAGTCATGCTAACAACACTGTACAGAGTCTGTGTTGACACTTGAGTTTACTTATGGATAAATCCCCAGCAGTAGAGCTTCCAATTTGAAGAACACGTGTGTTCAAAGCCTCAGGAAGCAGAAGCAGGAGGGATGCTATAAGCTCAAGGCTAGTCTGGCCTACATATGGAGTTCTAGGCCAGCTAAGGTCATATAACAAGAACCTGCCTCACTACACAGATAAACAAATATACTTTGCTTTACTTACCTTCTAAAAACTGAGACATACATATATAAAAGTATACAAAAGAGCCAGGCATAATGGCACAAGTTTGTAATTCCAGCACTTGAAAAGCTGAGGCAGGATTCCAAATTTGAGGACTTCCTGGACTATATAAGTTCAAGGCCAGCCAGTGCTTCATAGTGAGACCCTGTCTGTAACTCAATACTCACTGGTCCACCTGTCCTCCTCCTCTCCCTCCCAGCCCCCAATCCCAACTCAACTATTGTTGAGTTTGGAGATTTTAGACTGCATCCATCTAAAGTGACATCATGTGACACTTTGTCTTTCTGTGCCTGGCTTTTTCCACTTAACATAGCGTCTAATTCCTTCACACTGTCACAACAACAAGATTCCATTTTAATAGCTGAACTGGGTTCCACTGGGCGTATGCACACTGACACTTCAGTTGTTTCAAATAAATCTCTTGCATTGCTCATTTCACTTCCTTAGCTGATGCACTTGCTGGGTCATAAGGTAGTTCTTTTAAAGAAACAACCTCCACATTGCTTTCCAGGATGGTTGAACTAATTTAAGTTCTCACCAACGTAAGCACTGCCTCTCTCTACATTCAGGCCGGCATTCACTACCTCTATCTTTCTGGTAGAAGCTATGTACTGGAGTATGGTAATACATGCATTTTCATTACACCTATTTTAATGATAAATAAATTCAATAACCTCCTAAAACTTATACTGAGACACCTGACATATGGCTGTTAACAGGTATCTTCCCTGTGTGTTAATTTTAGTAAGATTGCCAATCATGAACTATTATTTGTGCTTTTTTAGCTATTGGCATCTTCCATTCCCCACTTTAAGAATAGACTAACATCTGGGTACAGTGGCACATATCTGGTATCTTAGCAATTGGGAGGCTGAGGCTGTCTTGGGCACATAGTAAGACTTTCTCTTTAACAAAGCCCCACAGTATCTCTGCGAATGGAAACTTGAACCCTTAAGCATTCTTCATCTCTGCTGTGTTTCAAGCCCACAAACAATGTAAGTCCTACCCTTTGGCTCTGCTCTTTACATGAAAACATCTTTTCTTCCTTTTGTTGTCCTCTGGCTCTGGAGCAGACAAAAAAGACAGCAGAGGCCTTTGGCTTGAGCCTGCCATAGGCACAAGAATCACTAGTACCTGGTGACTATGTGTTTGAGGGTAGAGCGGCATGATGGGAAGATCCTTGGCTTACCTCTCACTTTCACTGTTCCCTCCAGAACTAAGAGTGAGTATAGAGTTTTACTACCATGAGGGTCCAGTAAGGACCCTGGTGAGCTTGTGATGAACACTGACATCCTGGAGAACATGTTTTTAATAGGAAAATGTCTTCCAAACCCCAGACATCTATCTCTACCTTCTTGAATCAATGTATTGGTAGCTCGAGAGGGTACAAGCCCATCCATGGGGGAGGCAGGCACTAGGGACAGTGGGTACTCCCACATACCCCATTTCTCCATGTTTCCTGATGACCTTACTTATCCTATCATGCACTCAGACAGCTGTGGATTTCCAGGACACTAACTAGATGCATTCTTGAGTTTTGACAGCATACTCAGAAAGCGAAAAGTCTGTATCTTTTTACTTATTGTACTTATTCATGCATTTTAAAATAAGTTGCCATCCAGGGTTTTGCATATCATAGTATTAATTTGTTCATTAGTACATACATTTCAAAATATTTGAACACACTTGACTGTGAGTCTGCTTTAATTTCCATTTTTTAAAACACGGAACAAATACAGGACACAGCGTATAAGCATGACAGAAAGTGTGTCTTTTCATGCACAAGGCAACACTTATCGGCTTATCTGCCACATGGCTAATTTCAAAGACACTTGGGAGGTTCAGGCCGGAGGACTGTCTGAGCTGAGGGACTCAAGCCCAGCCTGGGCAGCACATCAAGAGTACATCTCACGAACAGTGAACGTGTCCTGTGATGGTTTCTTCTCCCAAGGGTTTTTGGAGGAAGATTATATTTTAATTGCAGAGGCCGTCTATATACTTGGTGTTCTTCAAAAAGTCTATAGGGCAGTGGCAGCACCGAGCCCACAGCACCGAGCCCGCAGCATGACCTTACGCTGCACCTTATTGCTCATTTCTCTGAAGGTAATTTTAAGAAATAAAAATGACTCTAAAGTAAAATTTAAAAAGAAAAATGAACAACCAAACCAAACCAGAAATGACACGTATGTGGTAGCACACTGCTATAATCCAATATAATCCATGCACTTTGGAAGAAGTCTAAGAAAGACTGAGTTTCAGATCAGGCTGGGTTACAGAGCAACACTCTGTCTCAGGAAAAAAACAAAAACAAAAAAAGCAAAAAACAAAAATCCAATCAATCAAATGGTTCATTTTCTTTCTTTACTTTTTGTTTTTGCTTTTGAGACAGAGTTTCTCTGTGTAATCCTGGCTGTCCTGGGACTTACACACTATAAACCAGGCTGGTCTTGAACTCACAGAGATCCAACTGCCTTTCCCTCCGAACGCTGAGATTAAAGGTGTGTACCACCATGCCTGGCTTTCAGATGGTTCATTTTCAAAGAAATGTAAATGAAATAAAAAGATAAGATCATTTAACTAGCAAAAATTAGATTCATATCTAATACTGGTAAGTCCGTGAGAAAATAACCTCTCAATGAATATAAAGTAATATACCTATATGCAATAAATATATGTATTAATGTAAGTGGTTGCTATCCTGTATCCTATGAACTTTAATTTATCTTTTAAAAACATCACATAGGGATGTATACAATGTACCATATCATGTAGTTTTTAATAAAAATCAGATACTACCTATATTTTGTACCAGTTTTAAAAATTAATTCAGTATGTTTATTATAAGAGGCTACCACTAAGTCATACAATGTACCATATCATGTAGTTTTTAATAAAAATCAGATACTACCTATATTTTGTATCAGTTTTAAAAATTAATTCAGCATGTTTATTATAACAGGCTACCACTAAGTCATACAAGGACAATTTGTAGGGGTTGATTCTTTTCTTCTACACCAAGAAGACACAGGGATGGATCTTAGGTTGTCAGCCTTGATGGCAATTGCTTTGATCTACTAAGCCAGCTTGCTGACCTAGTTTTTATGTGTTATTTTAAAAACTGGTAGCCCTACTTGGCCTAGACTTTACTATGTAAATCAGGCTGCCCTCAACCTCCCAAGTACTGGAGTTCCAGGCATGAGCTACCTTGCCTGGCTAGACATTAAATTTTTACAAACCAGGTTAGGAACAGAAATACCTGTGGTCTTTTACTGATCATAAAACAACAGTGCTGCTCTCACCCATTATGCTGTTCTGAGGAAGCCGAATATTTAGGAACTTCATTTTCTGTAAATTTGAACAAATACTAACAACAACAAAACCCCAAGAATCTTCTACTTAAAGAATCAAACTTTCTCAAAGGGTGACTGTCAGGAGTGATGGAAACACACCCGGCAGCCCACTTTGCAGGACTGCAGCCTTTCTGGGCGTCTCTGAGCGAAACTAAATCAAGTCTTCAAATACACACAGAAACTTCCCTTTCAGAAGCTTTCTGTGAGGACTGGCTGTGGGCTGCAGAGCTGGAGCTCATGCTGCAGAAACTGACCAAGAGCATGACATATGCAAGTTTTTTTTTAAAGATTAATATATATATGTATATATATATGTATATGTATATGTATATGTATATGTATATATCTACATATATATATATGCTGCCTGCATGTATCCCTGCAGGCCAAAAGAGTGCACCAGATCCCATTACAGATGGTTGTGAGCCACCCTGTGGCTGCTGGGAATTAAACTCAGGACCTCTGGAAGACCAGTCAGTGCTCTTAACCGCTGAGCAATCTCTCCAGCCCAAGAATTTGTTTGTTTGTTTGTAAAAAAAAAAAAAAAAAAAAATCACTGCTTTTTGTACTGTGGGCTGGAGAGAAGGGAGGCATTTAAACCACTACCAACAATATGCAGCTGATCACATAAAACACAAACCTATTTACCCATAGCTTATTACCTTCATTCAGAAAAAATACCCAGAGGCAGGGACAGGTGTCATAAGGCCATACATGGGCCAAAGCAGGTTACGATTTATACATTACGAAGTATGTATGTGTTAGCATGGCAAATAGAAGATCAAAAACTACACACAGACAGACAGACAGACAGACACACACACACACACACACACTTTTTGGAGCTTAAGAATGGACAGTAAAATAAATTGAAACAAAAGGGAAAAATATGGTAAATAATAAGATTTCCTTCTTTGTATGTTTCACTTTTTCATCAAAAGGAAAGTTGCTTTTAAAAACGATTTTGGGGACTGAAGAGATGGCTCAGTGGTTAAGAGCTCTGGCTGCTCTTCCAGACATCCTGAGTTCAATTCCCAGCAACCACATGGTGGTTCACAACCATCTGTAATGGGATCCAATGGCCTCTTCTGATGTGCATGAAGACAGTTATAGTGTACTCACATACATAAACAAATAAACCTTTTCTTGTGTGTGTGTATGCTGCTCATGTGTAGGCAGGTACTCGAGTAGGTGTGTATGCACGTGGAGAAGCAAGGTTGACTCTGAGTGACTCAGAGATTCCTTGATTACACTTCCACCATATTCACTGAGGCAGGGTCTTTCAATTAAACCCAGAGCTACCTAAAGGCTAGTGTCATTAGCTAGCTAGCTCCAGGAATCCCTTCCAGGGCTGGAATTATGGGAGGGCCACCACACCTGCCCAGCAAAGCCAGGCCAGAGCCATCTCCCCAAGACTCAAAAGAAGGTTTTAAAGATGTATTTAGGAAGCAATACTTTCCATGAATTCTGACACACTTTTACTCCAAATCAGTTCAATATTAGCAAGAAATTACATCAATTTTTATCATATATTATTATATCTCATCAAAAAATCTTCAAATTCATATAAGCATTTGCCTCAAAAAAAAAAATGGTTAGAGTAAGATCATTCTGAAGCTTGTTTAACCGAAGTCAAAGGCAGCACGCACCTGAAAATAGTTACTGTGTCTGAGAGGGAACCCACAGCAACGTCAGGGTAGGAATTCCTATCCAGGTCCATATTCCCAGCAATTGAATAGCCGAAGTAAGGCGATGTACCCTCAAGAACCTGGAATACACGGGGCATCAGAATGAACACTGGGCCACTAACTGAGCTGCTAACTACATCTGAGAAAAACGCAAAAAAGCCAGGGAGGAAGCTCAGCGGTACAGCTTTTCCCCTGCGTGGTCAGCACGGCAGGACTGGAGTCCCAATCACCACAAGCAGTAACAAAGAAAACAGAGAAAGAAAAAGATAAAGTCCATTGTGAACAAAAGCTTCAGTTCATTTACAAACAAGTTATATTGCATTACAGAAGTACAGTATCTATTGCTTCATAGTATTTATTTCATAAAAGCCACCTGAGTCACGTAGGATCCCAAAGGACAAAAGCCTACTTTGTTTATTAAGTTAAACAGAGTAGTTTAAAACCGAATCTAACTGCCCTCCCCCCCGCCAATCGTATTTTTCAAAACAAGTTAGAACTTTTGGTGTCTGAATTCTCTGTGTAATTATGATCTTCTATTCGTTTGCTTGGTTTCAATTCTATTAAGCACACTGCTAAGGAAAACAGAGCACAGGTCCCCTCCTCCCGCTCTCTGGATAGAACAGTCTTCACTCTGGGTTACCCTGGGCTTGAGAGACAGCTCAATGGTTAAGAGCATAGATTGCTGACCCAGAGAACTCCGGTACTATTCCCTGCACCTGGGTCAGGCAGCTCACAACCACCTGTAACTCTAGTTCCAGGGGATCGACACCTCTAGCCTCCTGAGGCGTTCCCTCCCTGTCCCCTCTCTGCCCTATCCCCACTCCTTCCCTCCCTCTCTCTCCTTTCCCCACTTCTCTCTCACATACATAATTAGAAGTAAAATAAATATTTTTAAAATTCACACTACTGAATACTTGAAAGTGAAATATGTGTGAAGTAAACCTACATACAGGCAAAAAGCTGACACTGTTTTAAAGACGTTATCTGGTTACCTGTGTTGGCTTGGTAATTATGCCAGTCGGGGATCCATGATATATAAAAACCTTCCCCAGATCATCATAGGGAGCTCCAACAGCAATATCTGTTGACATCACATTTTAAAAAAAAATTATCATTTTTAAAAACTACTCAAGCATTTTAAAGTAAGATACCATAAGTGCTCATTAGGTACCCAACCAACTGGTCTATGAGTGGTAACCATTTCATAGTCTATCGCCCACCTGGATAGCCATCTTGATTAATATCTCCGATATTTTTCACTGCGATTCCAAACATCGAGTCTTTGGTCCCATTCAGACGAACTGGCTTCACATTACTCCACCTGCCTTGCTGGTTAATGTAGACATATACCGCACCCCCGACTTCACCATCCCTATCAAAATACTGTGGAGCTCCGATAACGATGTCTTGCCACCTAAAAAAACAACAAAGGGGAGAGCTAGGGACCACTGCTAAGACGCCAAAAGACTTAGGGAAATTACTACCAGTCCAGGCTCCAAGAAACTCAACAGAGAGGACCTCCAATCGAGGACTTGTGTGTCATCAATTAAAATACTGACAGAAGATCTGTGACAAGCCAGGAAAATAGTGAGGGCAACAATTTAAAGGCAGTTCTTCGAGTCAGAGCCACGGTACAGGAGGACTTCCCGCGAGGATCTGCCATTCCATTACCATCTCCAGGTGGTCCCAAGAACTGTGAGTCCTCTAGGCACTGACAGTCACCACTTCCTACTTTCTGTGAGACATTGTGGATGCTCAACAGCTGTGCCCTTCACCAGCACCATTAGCTGAACATAATAACGATACACTTACCCATCTGCATTGAGGTCCACCACTGCCACATCATAGCCAAACGAAGAAGCCAGGCCTTCTCCATCAAATATATACTCAGGGAGAAGATGCGCGGATTTCATGTCTCTTTTTAGCAAAACTACAGCCCCACTGTGATTGGCTCTTGGAGCACCAGATACAAAAGTGATGTCATCTTTAGAAACAATACCCTTCCCTGAGTCCAGTGAAAAGCCTAGAAAAACAATACAAAGTCACATCAACCCTGAACTTTGCGGAGGACACTGAAGTAGTAATTCCATTATAAACCTTTCCATCTGGATCCCCACACACTTCTCCACATAACCCTCCCGTCTACTTCCACATTCACTACAGGAGTCAGAGCTAAAGGACTTGACAGGTCAAAGGCAAAGTGCTACAGCTTTGCCATTACTGCTTTCTATAGATATCAAGACTTTAAAAAAAAATAGTTTAATGCTATTTAGCATTTGTATAGCTTGAACTGTGAACTATTCACCCATCTTAAGAATTAATTCAAATCCTATTCTGATATTAAAACTATGACAAAGGAAGAGAAAGCTAGATACTGAAGTCCCCTCATATGCTACCTCATATGCCCACTACCGAGTATAAGTTATAGGGTTCTTCACTGACCAGTGATTTACATGAACAGTATCTATACTTTTCAGTCTGGTTGGTAATCAGGCAGGAGCAAATGTTAATACTGCTAACATATCACAGGCAGCATCTCCTTACTTTGGACCAAGTCAGTTCTCAGGCACAAACATGCAGACAAAACATGCATGGTGATTCAGTCATTTGAGAACTTTGAATCAACAATAGAGGTGAGTGAACTGTAGACAACATGGGAATGTCCAATTATAACACATGAAGCAGCATTTCGGGTGACACTGAGGTTTGCTGGAAAAGCAGATAGAACTATCCATTGCCAAAACTTCAAATGGATCCGTCTCGCTCTATAAAAGTGGAGGCTGCAGAATAACTTTAACGTCACCCTTTCTGTTGGGTTTTATTTATAAAAAGTGTCACCACTACTGTTGCAGTTCTCAAATTGAGGGGTGAGTTGAAAATATGATGAGCCTCAAGTTTAGAGCAGGGAGACAAGCTCAACCCAGTGCTGAAAACCATCCGGCAGCTGAGCATGCTTTTTCTATGTGTTTCACTTGAAATGAAATAGAAAATAAGGAGATTTATGTTCTGTATGGACCAAAACAATTTTTCAATGACCATGAGCAAGGCAACTCAGTTGTCATCTCAGAGGTCACAAACCTAAGTAGCTATTCATCATCACATCAGGGAACGTGTCAGGCCGCTCCCTGGGAGGCCGTGTTTTATAAACAAATTGATCAGGATCTGTATAGGAAATGCTGGTCAAAAACAGCAGGCCTGGTCGCGTGCATGAGATAGGAGAGATTGAAGAAGAATGATTAAGCTTGGTAAGAGGCGGGACTGTGGCATCGCGTCCGACAAGCGGTGCTCCTTGCTGGCTTCCACAGGCTCAGGCAGATCATTTCACCCTACACCCACTGATCTTTTACACCCCAGGGGCATCAGAATGACCAAATTGTTGGTTTGTTCGCCAGAACAATTAATATTAGACGCATGCCATCATAATATAATCCCTAAATACCACATATCCCTAAAGAGAATTTGCTGGTTAATATATGCCCATGGAAAATATTGGTTTGTTGCTATTTTCCTGGAAGATCCTAGCCCAAAAATTCTGTCTTGTCCCACAAGGCCACTAACAGACTTTGTGCCCCCAGCTGCTACCCGGGCTCACCGTTTTTATGAGTATTTCTCCCTTGCTTGGGAAATTATTAATGGCATGACCTTGAGGTAGAAAATTAAGTTCCCTCAGTAAACACAGGGAGGGGTGATAATCTTTACTAATACTGTAGATATGTAAAGCACTGACCATAGTACCTGACTCATAGAACAGGTGTTTAATAAGCAGCTGCTATAAACGTTTGCTTCAGTACTGTCTTATCAAGTTTGTATGGGGGGTAGGAATGGTGTATGACTCAGTCAGGGTTTTTTATTTTTAATAAACAGTACTACTCCTCGTGTGTATTTACACAATTAGAATAGCCTACATGTATGTTTACTCTAGCATACTGTTTAGACATATTTACTTATTCAAGCAGCTTTTCCTCCCTTTTTTAAACCTTCCATTGTTCCAGTAATATCTCTAGAATATGTGTATTCCCCCGCCCATAGCTATTTAAAAATAGGTTACTATGTAGCTCTAGAAGATTTTTTACATTTTTCCAAGAAATGTACAGTAATTATTCTTTATGTCAACTCACACCAAGAATTAAAGCTTTTAAAAGCCTTTGTGTAATTACCATAATGTGCAGGAATAATTTAGGACACCATTAGTAATGCAAACAAGCCTCAGGAGTTAAGGAATTGGCACTTAGACACAATCTGGGTGTTCTCCAAGCTGCGTTAGCAGGTCCTGGTTGGCCTCTTCTGGGGAGCCCTGTGCCACCCACAGGGCCCTCTGACATGGAGCCCCAGGGCCAGGCCTTAGAGAACAGCAATCACCAAGGAAGGATCCGGAAGTCCTGACCTACCACTTAAAAGTAACTTTGTGAGTGGAGTTCTTACGTGTTTGTCTAAAAGAGGCCCTGTAGGCAGAGGAAGGACCATTCAGCCTACCCTGAACACCCTGACACTCCCTCATGGCTTCACAAAGGGCCTGCTGCAGGTTACACAGGCCACCATCAGCTCAGGAAACAGCTCCCTTCCAAATGGGAGGGAGCAGGATTTTGGGGTGATGGCAGACTGCCCCACTTTGTGGAAGCTCAAGCCAGAGGAGTCAGTCAGCAGGCAGTCTGCTTTCCCATGAGCACGTATGTCAAGCTGAAGCAAATGCAGCAAGGCCCCTGGCTCCCACCTGGTCTATTCCCAGCCTTGGGCCCTCAGATGGAGAGTTTCTCAGAGTCTGAGGAGATAGGCGTGGTACCTCTGCTTGTTCCTACCTAGATAACTGTTAGCAGGAACGGGCACGAGACTTTCGTCATGATCAGTCTCTCCACCAACTTCATAGGGCCCATCTTCAAAGATGTTCATGTCAAAAAAAGTGTTATTCTTTTGTTCTACACGAACGATCCCTAAAGGAATGAAATGGAAAAGAACAACAAAAACAACGAAAAATAAAGATGAGACAAAATAAAACAGATGGGTCTAACAAACATCCCTCCTGTTGTCAAGGAGACCAGAGAGAAATGTAGAAGGAGAGACAGAGAGTGAAGAGGTGATATTTAAGATTCTTTAACATGGTCATGTAAGTTTTTTCTTTGACTTTGGTGGTAGTGGTAGGGTTTCCAGACACAGTTTCTCTGTGTAGTCCTGGCTGTCCTGGAACTCACTCTGTAGACGGGCTGGCCTCGAACTCACAGAGATCTGCCTGACTCTTCCGAATGCTGAGATTAAAGGTATATACCACCATGCCTGGCTTTCAGATGGTTCATTTTTAAAGAAATGTAAATTAAATCAAAAGGTAAGATCACTTAACTAGCAAAAATTAGACTCATCATATTTAATACTGGTAAGTTCTTGGATTTAAGGCATGCACCACTACCACCCAGCTATCAATGTAAGCTTTTATGTGAAAGAAATTTGTTCTAGGAATCTTAAAAATCACCAGTGCATTATAATAAACTGTCTTTATAACACCAAGAAGCTACATGGAAAATGGAATGTTTGTTTAGTCAACAAAAAACCTGTGGAAAACTAAATCCAAATGACATGGATGTGGAATAAATGATTACTTTGTTTTCTATAATTCTCTATCAAGTTTCCTTTTCTGTAGCGCAAAATGAAGATAATCCATCCCCTCTTCAAACTGCTTTAATGAAATTTCATCTTTTGGAAATTCTGCAATCCTTAAAAATATTTCAGTATTTTAAACCCACATTACAATATGACCTTTTAAAAAGTAACATTTTAAGTTGGAGTTGGTAAGTCAGAAGATATGTTTTCCATGAATTAAAATGAACCTAACTGGTGGGTCTTCTTATTGTTCTGTTTTCAATGCTCCCGCCAAAATAAGACTACTTCTAGCTACAAAATATTCTTTCAATGAGGTCAAGCCAGCCGATGGGGTTGGGTCTATGAACAATTCTATTACAGATGTGAATGGGGACAAGGAAACGACTCACCAATGTCATAAAGAAGGACACACGCAGGGCTCAAGGACCATTTAAGTAACAGTTGAGAATAGGAATTGTATGTGTGTGTGACACTGGAAAGTGACTGCGCTCAGGACCTCCCACATGCTAGTAAACCCTATATCTCAGGCCATGACTCTGCTCCTTTCAAAAATAGGTTTAAAAGAGTTCTTTTAAATTTTTTTTATTTTAGTTTTGTGTATGTGCGTGCACGGTGTGCATGCATGCGTGTGTATGTGTGTGTAGTGTATGTGTGTGCAAGTATTCTTTGTGTATATGTATGCATGTGTAGTTACAGGCAGTCGTGAGCTGTCCGATGCAGGTGCTAGGAACTGCATTTGGATTCTCGGCAAGGCTGGTTAGTGTGTACACTAGGCACTGGGCCACACCTCCCAGCTCCCACCCAGCTCCTGCCCACACGCCTTGTTTTTTGGTTTTCATGCCTCAGCCTTCCACGTAGTAATCTTTTCCTGGCTTATGGAAATATTATGACTTATTTTTATTTCTCAAGACATTTTATTCCCAAACCAGATGTGGTTCTCTTCATCGTGGATTACAGCGAGGCTGCCTTATGATACAGCAGTTTGTTATATTCCTCCTATGTTTTCTAGAGAAACTGACGGGACTCATCTGATCAGAACTGTGGGTCCCTTTCCACCCGCTTCCAAAGTCTCCTTTCCTCACCATAAGATGATACTGCCAACCAGCATTACCTCAAATTTCCTCCAATTTTTGCCTCAAAATCCCCCATCTGCCAGTCATCTGTTCCTTTATCTATTAACTATTAGCACATGGCCTTCTGAGATAATGCACAATGGAACGCCCACGTTAATACGGTCCTTTGTATGTACCATTTACTTCAACAGTGAACAGCTTTACCTTTCAAGTATCAAATATAAAACAGCAAAACAACAAGAAGAAGAAAAATCAAATGAACAAAAATCCACCACCACCACCAAAAATCAAATCCTATTAACTATTACATTCTCAGAGAAAAATGATTAACCACTTCCACAGACAGAAGAAAAACCCCCAACCCTAAATCATTTGTGTTACTGTTAAAATCCATAGGAGAGATTTTATGTTAATATACACACTTTAATAAACACCTTATAGCCCATTTAAAATGTATTAAACCATGGGATATATTATAGAAACTTTACTGCTATCCCAAGTTTCTGTAAGTAGAGAGGCCATACCTTTCCAGTTGTAAGTCCCTGGGGCTCCAAAAACTATGTAATGAAAGTCTTTAGTGAAAGTAGCTGCTACCCCTTGCTGGCAGGAGCCAAACTTTTCATGGCCTCTCAATCGGCCATCGCAGAAACTCCAGTCTCCTCCATCCATATCATCTTCAATTCTGAGATTCTGACTCAGGACGTAACATCTTCCGAAGATGTCCCGTGACTCCTGCTTCGTGTTGACGTGCTGCCGTTTCTCGTATCGATGCGCACACGTCTGTCAACAAGTGCAAATGGTAAACCTTGTTGTTTAAAACTTGACAGAACTGCAACCTTAACAATAAATAATAAGGAGGTTGGCTCTAAATAAGATGATTAAATGTGTCCTCATCCCGGGAGAGGATCCCAAAGCAAACCAATCACCCCTGACACCAAGAGGCCATCAACAAGACGAAGGACCCAGGGCTTCTGCCTTACTCTTGAGAGCAAAGCCCCATTCCAAGTATTAAAACACCAGTTCATATCCACAGGCAATTCACCTGTAAATTCACCCGTCACTGAAACAGAGCCAACACCATCTCCCTGCATTTTCTTTATTTAATTGGCTTTTGGTGGCTGTAAATAACTATGTTCTAAAGAGAAGAAAGGACATATTTTCTTAGGAGATAAAGCAAATACAGCTAAAGCAAAGGTGTTTACTTTCTCCTGGTACCATCTCCAGGCTCTGTTTATAGTCTGTGCTCTCGGACTAGTCCCTACCACTAAAAGACAGAAAGAATTACCCAGTCAAGGAAGACAGAATATTCTGTTTTCTAAAGGGTCTTCACCTTTCCCTTCCATGGAGCCCAGTCTGGGTTAGTTACAGGGAACCCAATTTATATCCTATACTGTGCCCCTGAAGTGTAAGAACTCAGTGTTTACTAAGATTCTCTTTGTTCTCAAGTTTCTGTACAAACTTTATTATGGCAATTAGACTGTGAGACAAAAAGGTCACGCTATTCCAGCCTCAAGTGCTTCCAGGCCAGTTTACCCAACAAGCTGCCTTCTACCCAAAGAGGTCAAGGGTAAACAAGAGTAAAAGCGATGTTTTCTTTTGTCCACGGTCGTTCCTATGGCTTGCAATACTTTTGTCTATAAAACCTCAGAAAGTTCCTAGGGCAGAAATGATGTCCCTTGGTTTTGCTCTTTTTCTTTGTTTCTGTCTGAAGAGCAGCTAGTTTTAGGGATGTTCAAACAATGTTTATTAAGTTCTTTGGATCTGGATATTTTAAGGACACACAAGGGAGACTAGAAGCTCTGGTTAATTCTTGGAAGCAGGCCCAGTGTTGGGGCAGGGTGTTTCTTGCTCACAGGTGAACGGAGGCAGGAGCATGGTCGCTCCACACAGAGGCTCACTGCTGTGAGCTCACAGCTGGCCAACACCAGGACGGAGCAGTTTCCCACACTTACCACCACTTTGCCCCCTGGACCTTGACTCTGGACAGTGACCCCCATCCACTGATCTTCCTTGCTTTCTGACATAGGATCAGCTGTGGAAGAACATGGGGAACACAGACGGTTAGTATGTCCAGTGACCAAAAGCCTACAGGCCCACAGTGCAACAAAAACATAAGACTCCACACCTAGCTACACAGGAAACTCAGTGAATCCAGAGTGCTTGAATCTTTCATAAAAACTCTATACTGAAGACATTTGAAACTTGTGTAACCGAGAGGGAAATGCCTCTGATGCAGCAATGTAAAATACAGTGTCTAAACTAACAGAAAGTAGGTACTTCTCTGTTTGTTCTTCAGTGTTTTAATGTAACAGACTCAATTATTGTCTTCCTAACTGGAGAGGAAGGAAAGAGAATGCACAGACATATTGCATGTGCGCATTTCATTATAGATTTAACGACATAGCTAATATTTTTGCCTTCCTTAATGAGAATAAAAACATTCAGGTGCCATCTAGACAGTAAGATTTGTGACATTTTGCCTTTTTTTCTTTACATATATCTATATATTTATAAGTTTTTCTGCAATTACCATGTAGCACTTCCTAATAAGTAAGAACACATTATTCCTAAAGGATACAGACAACAACATGAACACGACCCTGCTTGTCTACTTAGGCCAATAATCAAATTTGGTTTCTTTCAAGCTTCTCGGAACACTAATGGCTCTGCCCAGCCTACCGGAAACCAGGTAAATTAGCTAGGGCTACATATGGACTCCATTATGGTGTCTTCCAGACACCCAGAGGCTCCATAAAATGGGATATTAAAACACAAGGGAAATAAGCCTGTCCTTCAGGGGTGGCAGCTTTAGCTGGGTAAGAGTTGGGTGTTTAAAAGACCCTTCTGGAGGCTGGAGAGATGGCTCAGCTGTTAAGAGCACTGGCTGCTCTTCCAGAGGACCTGGGTTCAATACCCAGCACCTACATGGCAGCTCACAACTGTCTTTAACTCCAGTTCCAGGGCATCTGACACCCTCGCACAGACATCCATGTAGTCAAGTCACCAATATGCCTCCTGAAGATTTTTGAAAATTATTTTGACTGTACCCTAGCTCATCAAATCACGTATCACAGCCTATAGGGAAGATTTTATCCATGCTGCTGTTCTCATTTTAGAGGATTCTCACAGAAAAGTTTTTCAGGGGCCAGGGATGCAAATTGGTGATAGGGTAACTTGAATAGAATGCAGAAGACACTGGGGTAGAGTCCTTATATCACAAAGACAAACAAAATAAATAATAAATACATGAATAAAATAAATAATAAAGAAAAGTAAACAAAATGTGTTTGCTTTTTTGTTTTTTGAGACAGAGTTTCTCTGGCTACCCTGTCCTCTGTGGATCAGGCTGGCCTCAAACTTACAGAGATCCGACTGCCTCTGTCTCCTGAGTGCTGGGATTAAAGGTGTGAACCGCCACTATCTGGCTTCCCCCTAAATATTTTAACAAGCAAGTGATGTGATTTTCTTTTGGGGGGAGGGATTGCTTGATATTTCTTCACAGATATGAATTCAATTTTGCAATGGTCTCAACAGACCACTAGGTGGCAACATAAACACACCATTCCAGTTTAACCGGGATTAAACAGAGGCAGCAAGTATTTTCAGGACAAATAAAACAGTCAAGACTGACAAAATTAAAAGTGGCCCTCTCTGCAGGAATAAAGGCTGTGTCTCTTGTCCTATCTAGTGGCAAGTGAAACATGACACAGACAGGCTGGCCAAATGAACAGTGAGGCCGAGAACACACCGTCATTATCAAATTCAATCCGTGTGCAGGGTCCCCGGGAGGTGATGTCACAGCTGTACAGACCCCCTGTTCTGTTCGCCATCTGCCGCGGAAGTGCTTCTGCCCGAGGTGCCCCCACAAGCAACCTGGTGATAAAACAGAAAGAATTTAGGGACTTGAATATTACGTACTTTAAAAGTCTAGCCAGAACCCAGAGCTATGACTCCATTCTCTGCCACACAGCCCACCAATCCTACAGCTGCCAAGGAATGGAAGACAAAGGTAGCCGCTCACAATGCACAGGCCTTACAGCCGAGGCAGAATGACACCCAGTATCAAACAGAGGAAGAGTGAGCCTGTCCCTTCCAGGATCAGCAGGTAGCTGGGTATAATTCTGGTATCTGAAAACAGTCTGCATAGAACAAGAAACTCAACAGAACAATTCACTCTCCCGACTTTGGGTGGGAAGCAGCCATCGTCTCCTAGCTCGTAGGTGTACATCTGTTTCCAACACTGGATCCCCTGAGGTATTGTATTAGCTGGTTTTGTGTGTCAACTTGACACAAGCTGAAGCCTCCCTTGAGGAAATGCCTCCATGAGATCCAGCTGTACAGCATTTTTTCTATTAGTGATCAAGGGGGGAGGGCCCAGCCCATTGTGAGTGGTGCCATCCCTGGGCTGATAGTCTCCTGGGTTCTAGAAGAAAGCAAGCTGAGCAAGCAAGCCAGAAAGTAACATCCCTCCATGGCCTCTGCATCAGCTCCTCTTCCTGACCTGCTTGAGTTCCAGTCATGACTTCCTTTGGTGATGAACAGCAATGTGGAAATGTAAGCTGAATAAATCCTTTCCTCCCCAACTTGCTTCTTGGCCATGATGTGTGTGTAGAAAATAGAAACCCCAACTAAGACAGGTATCCTCCAGGGGACACTTTGACTATACCTAGCTTTGCAACAGTGTATCTACAGATTTAGAATGCAGCTCTTGCCTCTGACACAATTCATCTCTTCCCTTTTTCTTCTTCAGCTCTATTGAGGATATAATTGACAAGGAGAATCTGCATCTATTTAAAGTACAGCACGTGATGCCCTGTCTCACGGGTATGTGATATCAACCAGTCTCCCACAGAGAATGTAAGATGAAACAGCAGCTTTGGGTAAAACATTCCTCTTCTCTCCACTGGAGACTTTCCCTGAAGAGCAGCTCCTAAGCCCAACTTACAATCGTCAGAGTACTGTCATTTCACCAGCAGAGGGGCTGACATGTCACATGGTTTACAACCTTTAGGGTCAGCTTGACTAAGAAACAAACAATACAAGAGACAAAGAGAAAGAACACACATTGGACCACACAGGGAAATGGAGGCCAGAGCTTTGAGATATGAGGCTGGAAATGGAGAAACAGCTGGGAGCAAAGACTAAACCCTCTGAAGGAAGAGCAAGGTGCACTGGGCTACAAGAAGCCAGCAGAGTCAGGTGCAAAAGGAACAAAAAACGAACACTATCTAACATACCCACTATCTCCTCTCTGGGATGGATCCCAGTTTAAAAAAGTCAATACACTAACGGATGTACTGCTGCAGGTGCAACAAGGGGAAGGGAATCTCATCTGCCCAGGAGAACCAGGAGCACAGTGGTGGCTTCCATGGGGACAGTGGCTGCCCTTCTTCCGAGATAGATACCCCATATCCCCGCTTGAGGCAGTCAGCATTGCCCACTTCTATCTCCAAGTCTACACTGGAGACGATGAACCTGCACACACCAAGACAACAGAACTGAAGTGGAGACTTATAGAAGCCAGTCCCTCCTGGGTCCCCAACTTCTCAATCAATAGGGGGTATAGGGAAGCCAGGTTGCATAGGTCTACCCGGTATCCAAGTAACACTGTCCCTGCAGGAGCTCACAATACTTGAGATGCCCTAGAATGTGCAGTGGACGGGTTTAGCTGTTTGGTAGATGGGATGGACCCTGTGCTAGGGTAGCTGGAGAAACAAGCAATGAGCTTGTGAATGGACGTTAAGGATCCTACACCCTCTGACTTGATGGGAAATAGAGGCCTTAGCAAAGGTTGATTATGAAGTCTTTGGACGTCACAGCTGGGCGCCAGGCAGGACAAAAATCACCTAGAAAGAGTGTCACAGTCCCTGCATAATGAATGCTTCCCAAGAAACAAAACTCAACACCTAAAACATTTAGCACAAGAGCCAACCTGTAACAATGACACACTGAAATAAAAACTGCTGGCATATTGACAGATTTAAGACTGACTCCCAGCAGGCAAAGGGAAAAAGAACCCAGCCCCAACTGTAGCCAGTGGGTAAAGGTAACCAACTGCCAAGGTGAGGCTCAAAGGGCAGCTCAGACAGCCAGCCGAGACAGCCTTTCCTCCTCTCTAACCACTTCCTCTTACACACACCCAAGGAGGCTGCTAAGTGTGGCGGGCTGCTTCCTGTTTACCACGCTCCTCCTTCAGCTCCCTAATCCTTCAACAAGCACTGCCTCCAGGATGCACAAGGGATGGCCTCCCAGGTAGCTTCCACCTCTTAAAAACTCCAGTGTGGCTGCAACTGATCCCTAAGTAGCTCATAAAAGGGCTTCGAGGTAGAGTTATCTAGAGGGCAAGTGTTTTGTGGAGAGAATGTCACCAGGAAATGCAACACAGAACAGACAAGACCGCCTTTGCTTCCAGGGGAGGAGCTAGAGCAGCGGTCCTCAACCATCCCAATGCCATGACCCATGCAGCCATCTCTTGAGCTTTTCTGGGCTCCTTCGTGGGATACGGACTGGAAGGTTCCTCATGTTATGGTGACCCCCAACCATAACATTATCGCTGCTGCTACTTCATATCTGTAATTCTGCTACTGTTAGGAACTATAATGCAAATATCTGATATCTGAACCCGGTGGAAGGGTTGTTTGACCCCCCAAAGGGGTCACGATCCACAGGTTGAGAAGCACTGAGATAGCCGATGTAAGAGTCTGGTGATGTGGTAAGTGGGGGTGGGGATGGAGAGCATGGTGAGAAGACCGGCTCAGGGGAGAGGAAGGAGAGGAGGCCCACAGAGCCTCAGGATGCAGCCATCTCTTGAGCCTCTCTGGGTTACTATGTGGGATAGGGACTCAAAGGTTTCCTGCAACATGAAAAGCTGTGCAGAGGCTGGAGGGATGACTCAGTGGTTAGTGCACTGCTTGCTCTTCCCCAGAGGAGCAGAGTTCAGAGTCCAGCACCAAGTCTAACTCTAATGCCTATAACTCCAGCTTCAGGGAGTATAAAGCCCTTTTCTGGTTTTCATGGGCACCTGCGCGCACGTGCGAGCGTGCATGCACTTGTACACACACACACACACGTTTAAACAACAACAGAATGTGGCGGTTACTCCGTGCACAGCCACAGGTCTTCAGAGTCGAGGGTTTTCTCCAACCCTTTTCTCCTCCATCCCTGGAGGGGGAAATGGGTTGGACAGAGACAGAAGCAGACTGCATAGAATAAAGGAAGGAGCAGAGGTGTCAGGCATAGAAACAACAAAATCTGAAGAGAAAACCATAAAATAAGAGACACACATCTATGGAGGGCAATGCCAGTTGAAAGGGTGTCTACCCGGGCTCTGCTCGAACAGGTTCTTAAGCATTCTATCTCCATTTCAGATACATCCTGGGAAGAATCCCTGGGCGGCTGTAAGAGTGGGTGGTTACAAAAGAGACCCACCTGCCAGCAGAGGGCGCCTGCCACACCATTCTGCATGTCCAGGCTACACTGCGCTAATCCAATACATCGAAGGTCCCAGAAACAGATGAGTAAAGTCACCCCAGGCAACCGTCGGGGGGGCACCATTCGCTCAGTCGCCCTGGTTCAGAGATTAGCAAAAAGGCTCTTAATCCCACTTGGAATTGGCCTTAAACATATAAGGTCACAGTCCATTAGCTCAGGCTATGTCTGTGAAGAACAAATAAATGAGCAAAACTAGACCAGTATGCAAACAAGGACACCGGGGACAACCGTCTACTTCTAATCTAAGTCATTTTAGGTCACGGTGTAGGTTAAATGCTAAGCACACGTTGACTCTTGAGCTGCCAGGTGCCTGTAGGTTCTGGAAGAATAACCCGTTCCAACCAACCCCTCAAAAGTCGTGCCAAAATCTGGCTTTTGTATAAATCCGAAACTTCCTCTTGGTTCCTCACAGGAATTGGTTCTTCACAGGAAGGGATAGGCTGCCTGACAGGTTTAGTGAGGGAACCAGGTGCTCTGTGTGTGTTACTGTTCTGTGGGCACCAGATCAAGTCCAAGGACCAGGGCTGCAGGTATCATACCATTGTCTCTCTGCTGCTGTCATACTCTCAAGACTCCGTGTCTCTCTCTCTCTATTTCTGTCTCTCTTTGTCTCTGTCTCTCTCTGTCTCTCTGTGTGTGTATGTGTGTGTCTCCCTCTCAGAGACATCTGTCTGTCTATCTCTGTGTGTGTCTCTCTTAGAAACAGGGTTTCCCTGTGTAGTGCCAGGTTGTCCTTGAACTCAGAGATTA
>NW_021604594.1:12660157-12717054 GCF_004785775.1 Grammomys surdaster
AGAGTTTGGTACTAGGAAAAGCCACTTTTCAAACTGCTTGCCTCAGAGCCACTACACAGCTACTTCTACTGAGTTTTATTATTTTTCCCATGTTTTTTGGGGAGAGGGGGGCAGGATTTTTGAGGCAGGAATTTCCTCTAATTCACCATCTTTCTTCCCTCAGCCTCCCAGGGTTGGATTAGAGTTAAGCCACCATGGTTACCTGAGTTGCAAAGTTGTGCTGGAATACCTCCCTGAGGATTTCAACATATTGGAAAATATTTAAAGACAAGACTCAAGAGGCTGAATAGATAGCTCAGTGGTTAACAGACCTGCTCTTCCAGAGCGCCCCATGTTCCCACACTGGTGGCTCACAACCATCCATAACTTCAGTTCTAGGGAATCCAAGCCCTCTTCTAACCTCCACACACAGTACACACTGTACATGCAGAAGCTAACAAAAACATCTTTTTAAAAAACCCTTAAAACCTGCAAAACCACAGCATTATCTTTAGCAGCAAGAAGTAAACTTTGTCACAGTGAGAGACAATGTCAAAAAGCATGGCAGTCACTCAGAGTAAGACATAAATTGAGGTCTTCAAAGGAGATCACAATACAGGCTAAAAGCTCTGGACTCAGTACCGCCATCTGAAGAAGCTATCCTAGAATCCAGCGTGAGCCGCCCCGCCACTCATATTTGCAGGTCTCCCTTGACAGCTGGCCTACTTTTATATAACCATTTCAATCAAATGTCCTCAACACTGGGGTTCTCTTTAAACTTTAAAGACAATAGCAGCTTTGCTTCATTGTCTTTGGCAATAACTCATTTCCTTGAGGATTAAAGAGTGTGCCTCTAGCTACTCAACTCCGTCTCGGGAAATGTGAACTATTGCTTCATTAGAACAAGGGCACCATTTATTGCTTAATTTAAAACACAGTATTCTCAGTTCATTTGAATGAAGACCTGAAAAACCAGGACACAGCATTACCCAGAGAACTGTGTTGCTCTGACATCTTAAGCCATCTTCAAACTCAATATCTAATTTTTTTAGTAATAAATAAATAAATAACAATGGTAAGAAATAAAAAATAAAGAACTCGGGGTGGAGGTAACAGATTCTAAACTCATCCCAGGCTACAGAGATTGGACAACTCTCTTCTTTTTATTCTAGATTTAACTTCTCCTTAAATATAGATTGTGATATTTATTTCTTGATTAACCAATGTTGGTCCTATCATCAGAAGGGGAAGCCAACAAGCCACTTGTTGCTTTTGGTTGTATTGACTAGGCTATGTTTTAAATTCTTGAACTTCTATTTTCTTTTTCAACATTTGATAAAAATCTCAGTTACTCCAATGAGTGAGTTGAAGCTACAAGCATTTTTGACCCTTCTTCCCTGACATTCCTCTTCATTTTCCCAAGTCCTACTAAGTGCCATCTTCCATGTACAATTAGAGCTAAGTCACCTTTTGGCAACCACAATTTCCTCATCTTTTTTATAGACCCAGGTATGTAAGCATTATCCAGTGTGAAGTATAAATTGAAGTGGGGATTTCTGGTTTCTTTGGTAATTCAGTTGCCGTATTTTCCTGGAAGCTATCTTGTGAGAGGAAGCAGACACATGAGAGGGCATGTGATGCTTTGTTTGAGTGGACACTAGAGAGGGTACATGATGATTGGGAAGAGTATAAGTGGAACCCCATGATGCCGTGCAATGCTTAGTTAGTCTCGCGTTTTCATTGGTCTTCATTTCCTAGAGAGAAATGCACCAAAGAACTTCTCGTGGTATTCCGGCTGATTCTGGATGCTTCTGCTGACTCCGAGCGATTTGGAGGAGCCTTTCCATTTCTGCTGTATCAAGCCTCCACTACTGATTCATTTTTGGTGTTTGCTTTGGGACTGAACTGCTGGTATCTTGACAACAACAAGTAGAATTGCCCACCCCAAAGAACTACTACTAAACAGGTCCACAACCCCCTTTTCCTATTAACCTTCTTTCTCCCCCATCTCTGATGTGTGGGTTAGAAGGGAGGTTGAAGTATTTATAAGAATGCTAAATAAAGTAAATTTAGAGAAAAACCTATGCCAACAACAAATGGATCGGTACTAGAATCAGGTGTCAGCTTCCTCTAAGGAAGTTGTCTCCAATGTTGAGGTCACACAAACTTGCTTCCCTTGCGTTCTATCGTGTGGTGTGATTTATGTTCAGACTGTGACCTTTGTTTTCCCTGGTGTTTCTACTGCCTTTCTTTTTCTGGTTTCATTTCACTTTATCTTGACTCCTAAACTCCCAACCATGCTTTGTATTAGATCCAGACCTTGCCCTTGCTCAGACTCCCGTTTATCTGTCAGTCACCTAGGCCTGCTCTACAGGATATGCTGGACTCCCCTTCACTGCTATAGAGAGTATACAGGGTGATACACTCTGATCTGGGAGGGTCCATGCTTTGCTCTTAGTTGGATTTTCCTACTGTCTTGACGTACTTAATGGATAAGCCAAGCCTGAGTATACAAACTGTCTTTATTTCCTCTCACCTCTGGAGTGAAGGCATACAACTCATCCCGAGAACCTTGATAGCAGTGCTGACATCCAGACCTGCGTTCCTTTGAGGGTGGCTTTTCTGTTCCCCACTTTATCTCAGGCATCCTGGGATGCCTCAATCTGTATAAAAGCTTTTATTAATACATAAGTCCTATGGAGCCTCGCTCACACTATGAAGAACACATTCACTCCCAGGACATGCCTCCTATCACGCACAGACCATTTCAGGCCGTCTACTCCCCCATTCTCTTTCTAGAATCCCTGCTTCTTAGGTGTTGGATATTTGGTGTAATCAACCTTTTTCTCACATTCTCTTCTCTGCGGTTTGGATATCGACCAACTTAATTTCTAGTGCTTCTACTGACATCTTAGAATTCTGCAGTCATGTTTGTAAGCCCCTGGAAGCTCATTCTCTTCTAAGTGTGCTTTTTACATAACTATATTTTGTGCATTTGTTATGTCCTCAAAATTCTGTGTGTTCCACCTACAAGTTCTCCTGAAGCTCCCTCTGTGCTTCTAGAGGCTTCTTTACCTTTTCCATTGCTTTCCTCCACCCACGGCGTTTTATGTGCTAGCTCTCATCATGTGCATCACGGGAACATGTAGGTTTTGTTCTCTGGACCTTCTTATCTAATAATCCTTTTTTGGCTATCATCTATTCAATGAGTATCAGTCATTGGCTGATACTCATACTTAAGATTCTCATGAAGTTTAAGATCATCAAAGAAAGAACCAAAAGTTCATCCAGGCAGACTGATATATCACAATGAAGTGTAGGAGTACTTAGAGGTACTATCCACAGGGTGCATGAAGACTCGCGGGTCAGATCCTGATGCTCAACCATAGTCCCGGGGGCAACAAGAAAACAGAGCTCAAGCTGCAAGCACAGTAGCTTCCAGAAGGTTCAGCTCTACAGTATCAACGAGCTACAGGCACTTGTGATGTGCAGTGAAGCTTTGTTGATACTGGTCACACTTCCTCTAGGACCCACAAAGCCATTATGGGAAGAGCAGCCTAGCTGGCCATCAGTCACCAATGCCTGTGGCAACAAAGAAACTGAAGAGATGGTTCTTGGTAGAACACGTACACGAATATTTTCCTCCTGCACCCACTCCTAGCTAAATGATAGGGGCTTTTCTGTTAACCACTAGTAGCTAAACGTTGCGTAGACGTGGGAAGGATAATGACATCTGGCATCCATGGATTCTGACTCGTCATCCCCAGCCCCCTCTTACATTACCACTTCTGGTTTGGGGGAGGGTGGTTACAGAGCAGACAGTCCTCTTCCTTTACCAGGCTTCAGCTATTCAGAGACAAAAGGAAAACATCTTTCCAAGACATTTCTACGATCTCTCCAACTGTGGACAGGCAAGTCAGGAAGGGGCCTGCGGACAGCACCGTGCCTTTCCAAATAGGACACGGTATACTGAATTCATTTTGCATCCCCAAACTATCCCATGAAAGAGTTCTGCTCCTAGGCCTTACCATGGCTGGCTATATGCCTAGGTTTCACCAGGGCAAGCCTTGCTCACACCTGTTGCATGAAAGCTCAACACCCACTCACCCTTCCCCCCTCCACCTTTAGAAAAGTCCTGGGTTAAAGACCTGGCTTCAAGACCCATTCTGGGTTGTAGACGAGTGCTGGTCAGCCCAGCCTCAGACATAAAGCTGGCTGGACTGTGCCCTCATGCAACATCTATACCATAGTAAGCACCACGCCCAAGTCACACTGAGTGATGGCATTTGGCTGTGAGTTCACAGGCCCTGAAGAGCTAGCTTTGCCTAGAAGTCCTATGGGCAGGCTTCCTCATGGTTAATTTGTGTGGCTACCAAAATGTCACCGATCTTACAACTAACCCCACTTCTCCTCAGCTGGGACTCTTCAGGAGTCCAGTAATAGAAGGACCAGCAGCTAACAAGAATGCTCTTACTTCTTCACCAACCCTTAGGCACTGTCAATATACACACTGGCCTAATCAGACCAATGGGGAATGTGGCCTTTACCCACCACTCTAAAATTCATTTATCCTGCTGCCCCTCCTTGTGCACTTCTAACTCGGGGAGAAGTAAAGGAACCCCTAAGGTTTGCCTACACCGAGCCCTGCACCCCTGCGCCGACTGCTGGACTCACAGCTCACATTACTTTTGGTTTCATGCTAACATCGTCACAAATACATTGTTTTACCTTGTCATATTTCCCTCATACTTTCTCATCCCTATTCCTCAGTCCCTTTCCTCTCTCCAAATGGTCCCTTCTGCTTCCATATGTGTGTGTGTATATATGTGTCTGTGTGTATGTGTAGGTATATGTATAAATATAAAACTGTGCACACATATATACACATTTTATTTATACATGTACATATTCACATATTTTTTAAAATTTAGATTTCACAGTTTTCATTTGGTGATCTGAAATCACACCTGAGGACTCTGTACTCACAGAAGCATATCCGTCGGCACAGGGCTGCACCCCAGCAAACATTATCCCATTTAACGTGTCCTATTTTATCAGTCCTAAGAAATCATTTCGAAACAGCTTCACAGGAACTAAATGCATGCTTATTGGCAAAAAGTTTTCCTCCAGGGAAAAGGCATCAACTCTGGTGTGATGAGCACTGTCAGATGTGACATACAGCCCTAACCTGACCCCCATGCAGCCCTTGGCATGTGTCAGGCTACCATGTATATTCAAGAAAACATTGGGTTGCCTAGGAGTGTTTGCTTCTCTAGGGCCGTAATGAGTTGCCAGGGGCTAAGTGGCTTGAAACTTGCCTGTCCTGTGCTTTCTATTTTCTAAGCTGCCTTCCCTCCTTGCCTTATGGTTCCTCCATTTGGAGCAGCAGCAGCAGCACAGTTCCAAATCTCTTTTGCCCCCATCTGACCCATCATGAAGGTCCATCCCTGCAAGCCCTGAACTCATCTGCACCATTTTCCTAGTTGAAGGCAGCTAGTCCAGAAGCATTTAACAGAGCATGTTCATGGTCTTGGAGAGTCAGGATACAGACACTGTAGAGAGCATTCTACCAGCCTCGGCAGGAAATCCAAAATGGTCCCTTTCTCAGATTCACTCTGATTTAAAACAAAACAAAACAAAACAAAACAAAACAAAAAACCAAGACATTCTGGGCTGAGTGCTTCTAAAGGGCATGCTTCAGGCTGAGCCTCTCCCTCAGTCTGTACCCGCAGTGGGCTACTCACACTCCGGCAGACGACAGCTTTCTGCTAGCTGGACCTCTGCCCTGGCTCCTCTCTCCTGAATCCCCCTACAACCTCCAGTTCTCTGCATTCTACCATCCCGTGCCTGCCTCTTATTTCTCATTTGCCTTTCCTTCATGGCAATAACCAGAGACAACTCTGCCCACTGTCCTCCCCGCTCTGCACAAGTCCTCCGTGGGTCCAGAAGCTATACGGCCGTTCACACCTGTGTCCCCAGCCACAGCTGAGTGTCTGGTACCCAAAGGACACTCAATGAATAGCAAACTAAACCAAGTAAGTTACACTATTAAAACAAAGCCCAGTTATAATTAATTTATAGACTTAAAACTCCGAGAAATCTTTATGAAAATGCCTCACTTTTTACAAGGATGGGGAATTCCACCTCAAAACCTAATGAAGATTGGCTTTGTCTAGATTATATAACTGTTTATGTGAATATGTTTAAACACTGGGGTGAGGGGGGGACTTCACTGTCTCAGAACTGGGCAAAGCTGCTACAAGCAAATGGTTCATACAAGTAGCAAGGCCTACTCTATATTTTTGGCTTTAACTATGACAATTTAATTTTTTCTGTATCTAAAATGCTGCCTCTTACAGAAAGGTCTTTTAGTATAGTTTATGTACAAAGTCAAATAAAGAAATGTAATCCATTGAAAAAGGAAAGGGAAACATTAGCATATTAGGCGTTTGTTGCAGCTCAGAGTAGTGACACCCCCCCCCCCCAATAAAACGTGGCCCAGTGGCCCGCGGTGAACCCCGCTGAAGGTAGCATTGAGAGCAAGCACTGTCAGGCGTGGCTTCGCTGCTGCTGTTTCAAAGGTGACAGAGAAACATACAGACAGCACCGTTTCCATTCTCTGCCCCCTTCTCTGATGCACAGTCCCACTAGCAGTCTTGAGAACATCACACTTTGATCATTCCTATCGTGCCCGATGAGAAGAGGCGACATCTACAGGGCCGTCCTTCACTTCCCTGTGAGTTCAATTTGACCTCATAATCCAATTCAAATAAGAACTAGACTAGGTGGTGGAGGAAGAACATCAGAGCTGATAGATGTTAAATTCTCATATTGGTCCTCACCCTGTATGGTGCCGGCAGCCTCTCTTCCATTGGCCCTCACTCTGGATGGTGCAGGCAGCCCCTCTTCCATTGTACAGTCTCTGTGGCTAGAAACATCCATTCACCCATGATCCTAGCCACCTCTACATTGCTTTGCAGCCCAGATCCATCCTCTCAAACACCCATTCTTAGACACCTGGAAACCTATTATCCCATTAGACATCAATATGTCCCAAACAGAGCTCGGCCTCTCCAGTTCTCCATGTGCTTTTCCTGGGGTGATGAATGCACACTATCTACCCAGGCCTGAAGACAAAAGCCAGGGGTCAGCTTTGACTCACTTCCCCTCCATCAGTACAGTCTGCATTTGACACAGTGTCTGGCCCTTTCTAAGTGGTTGCTTTGCTAGGACAAAGATCCGAGCCACCATCGGGTCATACCTGGACTACAGCAGAATGATTTGAACTGGTCAGTCTGCCCTAACCTTTGCCCTAACCCCAGCTCAACATCCAGAGAAGCCCTGTTCTTCCTCTATCATGTAGTATCACTGATCTGTTCACAGTCCTCCAAAGGCTTTCCATGAGGGCATTGAGGAGGCTGAAGCAAGCAGCCCCTCTTCTGCCTTTCCAGCTCCAAGGGCCTGAGGTGAGCACTGCTTCCTTGCAGACTGTTTTCATTTATTCTGCAGTTCTCAGCTTCTGATAACATCCCCGCCTTGGATTTCTGTCCCCCTTTGGATACCTCAGGACAACTCCAGTAACCCCTCCTCAGAGGATGCTTCCTGCATGGCTCTGGCCACTCTTTCCCCACCCCTCCCCCACATCTCCCTGTTGAATAAATCATGCCACCCTTCCCAGTACTGAGATGATGTCATCCATCTTTCCTCTACTAGAATGCTATCAGTCACGTGATACAGGAACTCTTGTCCCTGAATACAGCACCTAGGGTAGCTCTGAGCACGCCCTTGGCATCTAGGATGAATGCAGGCACATGCTGCTCACGCATCTCTGTACGTTTCTGGATATGGCTGGCGGAAAGCTCAAATAATGCACAAACTATCCATGTTCGTAGTAGAACATTCAACAATCACATACATTCTTATCCGAGGATCTCCAAGCAGCTGGAGGATAGCCATCTTCATCTTATAGATAAAGAACCCAAGACTCAGACATTCCTGACATGGGTAGGTCTTCAAGCCTGAGGCTCTTCCTCCTGAACCACTGGCTTCTGGCTCCAGCTGGGTGCCATCCCTCCTCCATGTTGGAACCACACCCTGCTATCTGCCTTGGGCACCCTGTTCTCTCAGGTGCCTAGGCACACCCTAGCAGTGAATCTCTGCTTCTTTCCTGATATCCAGCACCCCCAATACACACACAGAAAAAGCTCCTGCCTCTAACCATCCCCTGGCTGCAGTTCCTGGCCTTACCTGTGAGTCTGCCTTTCATACTCCATCTTCTCAAAGTAAACTCCCTGGGCCAGCATCTCTCCCACCCCAACTTAACTCACTATCACCTCCTTGAGGGCAGGAATCTGGATCCAGTTTTTAATAACCTCTAGGGCCCAAAACAACAATTAAAAACAGAAGGAGGAGCTCCAAGAAAGGAAGGAAAAGGAAACCCTTTTTACTATGCTAACTGGCTGATCCAGTAGGACAGGTACGAGCTCTGGTGGAACAGCTAATCTGTTCACCTCTAGCAAGTTTTCATGTTTACACAAAAGCTGATAAGCCACAACCTCCATTCAAAACACCAGAAACCTCCCACCAAGAAGACAGGCCCACCACCAAATAAGGGCAATAATGCTATTACAGAACTAAAACAGGAGCTGTCCTGCTCATGCTTCTATAAGGCAAGCAGCACTCTGCCCTGAGGATGCTACCAGGTCCTCCCACTCCCACCACTGTGGACCCGAGGTTAAAGAGGACAAGAACCTACCTGGTCACACAGCTGGATGCCCAGCACTCCCTAGCCCTCAGATCTTGGGCTGAACCACTAAATCCCTAGGCTACTTTTTGCTTGGTTTGACAGCATCACTCAAACACCCCAATTAACTGTTTAAAAGAATATTTATTTACAAGAGGCGATTATAATTATGGCCTACTAAGTGCTTTATACCTCATCAGGAGCTCCAAGAAATTACTTGTTGCCTTTAACTAGATCATAGGACTAGTAATTTGGTTGTGGCCTTTTCAAAAATTAAGAGCCTTTTCCCTGTCTCTCTGAAAAAGCATGCTGGAACTGGCCTCAGGTACCAGTGACCACGGAACTCGTGTACCAGCTAAGCCTGCGGGTTCTAGTTCTTTCCTGACCTGTGCAGTTTCCTACAGGCGTGTCTCTGACTAACAGAGAGGGAGCTCAGGCGAAAGGGTCATCCAAGGCTGAACCTGTTTCTATTAACTGTAACATGCAACTCCTGCAGTTCAGAAACCTCCACCTCTTACCAGGGTGGGAGTGAAAGCCAGATCACAGCCACTGACTCGAAATGAAATGGAATGTCTGTGCAAGTGGTCAGACTAAAATGGAAGAGGGGCAGGGGACAGAGTTCTGGTTCTATCTCTGCATCTGTTTTTGATGTGACCTTGGACCACCAACACGCTTCTTATCTCCGGACAATCAGGATTTTTGTTACCTCCAGGGAAAGGAATACCAATATATAAGAAAGTCAGAATAAACACTGGCCATATTTAAAGTGGTCAAGAATTCCATTTCGACTCAGCACAAACTTCAAAGTATAAATCTAAAACTAGTTCATTTAAAAATGACTTATTAATTAGTTTATAATAAAATGATTCACTGGAAAGTGTTTCCTAGCTGACAAAACAACTCAGAATGACAAGACACCATCCAAGGGCTACAATAAAAACTCTGACTTCCGGAATCAGAAAAGGGAAGATAGGAAAGTTCCTAGTTTTAAGGACTGTCTCCAAGCAACCCTGTGATTCCAGATTCACAAAGTGGCTGCCAGAGCTTGTCAAACGTGGGGTTGAATCATGTCCTAGACTTGCGGGCGATCAGATACCTGACTTCTCAGTCCTCCAATCGCATTTGCCCTTTGCATGAGTCCAGTCTTTGAACTTCCCTTTCAAGGAACCAGCCTGGAAAGCTGTGCACACCAGACCTGTGACCTTCACTCTTTTTGTTTGGTTGGTTTTTTGGTTTTTCCAGACAGAGTTTCTCTGTGTAGCCCTGGCTGTCCTGGAACTCACTCTGTAGACCAGGCTGGCCTCCAACTCAGAAATCCGCCTGCCTCTGCCTCCCAAGTGCTGGGACTAAAGGCGTGTGCCATCACTGCCCAGCAATGACCTTCACTCTTGACACATGGTGGCAGCCTAGCAAATTTCTACTAAGGGAATATTTACTTTATAATAACTTATCATTTTTAGCATTTTATATACAAGTATGTAATGACCAGAAATTTTTCACATATGCCAATACACAGGAGCAATATAATCAGTGTTCATCAAGTTTTCCTAGTAGATGTTAGCAAACATGAAAACAGTTTCATTTGCAAAGGAAAAAATAACCAAGTTTCATCATTTTTCAGTAAAATGTTGTTTTAATAAAAACCAGGAAGAGATAAACCATATCTAACACGCTCACGCCAGGCTGAGTGCCATACCCACTTTACTGCCTTTTAGAAGCTTAGGAAATCCATATTTTTCAGTGTTTTAAAAAGGAAATTAATAGGATCACAGAGCTTATTTTCTAACTGTGATAACAGAAGTAATACAGTTAGCAGCTGTGCCAGGGGCTGTTGGCCCATGCCAAGTACAGGCTCCCTCTTTTTCCATGGTAAAAGGCTTTTAGCTGGGCATAAGACTGCCCAGAGGACAAATTCTCTAAGCCCCCTTTTCCACTGGACAGGCCACACTGGGTCCTGCTGAATGAGGCATCCATAATTGCCTCTGAGAACCTTCCTTAAGAGGTGGTATGGCGGGCATGCACCTATAGCTCTGTTCTCTGTTTCTGTCATCCCCTGCCCGGAATATACAGGCTGCCATCTTGGATAGTAAGACTGAGGCTCCGATGGTGGGAAGATTAGATAGTGAGTCCCAATACCCAAGACCAGATACTCAAGCTTTGGTAGACCAGGAGGGCACCAAGCAAAACATAAACCCAAAGAGGGTTTTGGGTATTTTTCTTTTCTGTCATGCTGAGTATCAGGCCTTGCACACAGTAGGCAAGTGTTCTGCACACAGTAGGCAAGCACTCTGCACACAGTAGACAAGCACTCTGCCACTATGCTACATCCCCAGCTGGGCTTCCTTCTTTTAAACCTAGACTTAGAAGTAGAATACTGTGAAGAGAAACATGAGCAAATTTAAACTCTACACAAACGTGGCAAACACCAAATAAAGTTATCTGAACAATTACATTATTTACTACTCTATGGCACTTGGATATTTACAAAGCAGTTAGGGACCAGAGTGGTCTAGGAACCAATTAGCTAGCACAGAGGCTACCTAGTGGAGACAGCTTATTTCCCCTTTCTTGGCTGGGTGGTAGGAGTCGGGGTTTCCTATGCAGAGTGGACACAGCAGTGCAGAGGGACCCTTGAGCTGTCCAGAGCAATATTTACTAGAATGGAAGTACGCCCATATTTTCGCACCTCATACTACTCACTCATCTATCCTGGGTTAGTTGTCTGTGGGCCTGTTATTACTGAGATAATGTGGTACATGCCTGTAATAGCTACTATTTCCAGAAAACCTGCACCTTGTCATCTGTACCATAACAGCCAGGTAGAGCAAGACCATAATCAGAAATACCAAGGGAGTTCCAAGAGCGTATGTGCTGTTAGCTAGGTTATCAACACAGATTGTATGAAATGATCTAAATGTTTTAGTGGCTGCCGTAACGATCAAGTGGAATAATGTCTGATCGACCTGCAGAGGACCACACTCTCAATAGAAGCGCCCTTGGGGACACACCACATCCAAAACATGGTTTTCTGTTTTGTTTTTCCTTTACAGGAAACTGGTAAAACAATGGCTGCCTCTAGGACCAGCAGGGTGACTATACACCAAGTACGGGAGTGTGACTTTCACTTTACAAACTCTTAGATGTGCCATACAACTATAATACATTAAAAATGTAATTTAAAATATACTGTCAGTCGACAGACATGGGAGTCGCTGGAAATCCTGCAAAGAAACTAGCACAGGCCGAGGAGGTAAACCTTATAATTGAATAAGACATGCTTACACATGCCGTCCCCACTGAGTCAGCTACAGGCAAAAAAAGAGTCAAAGATTAGTTCTTATGGGCCATCCCAGAGGCATGGCAACCTACTAAGAGCATGTAAACACATCCCTACTCTGCACAGGCACTGTGTGCTGACAGCCTGGCCCTAACAATGAAGTGCACATGCAAAGTGCAGTTTGAAAGATACTGAGAAAATAAATGTTGTTGCTTTAAGAGGCAGGCGTCCCAGTGCTGTACTGCAGTCAACTGAGGTTCTTAGTCGGAGGCCCCCAGTAGCACTCTGGGGAGCAGCTCAACTGTGGATGAACACTGAACACAGGGTCCTCGGCCCTCACCTCCCCCTTCCAGGAGAGTCAGACAATTCGGGGAGCTACAGCTTGGCAAGTACTTCTCTGTGGGATCCTAACGTCTTTGAAAACCATGGAGACTGTCCAAGCTGCCTGGGTCATCACTTCCCATAGGCGGAGCTGACTTTACTGAGCACAGGGTGAGTCACCTCCTGAGTCAGGCCTCACCTTTGATCTAATCTAAAGCAATGTGGGGAGGGGAGGGCTCCCTGATCAGAGAGGTATCGGAGGGCATGGGACCAGGGACCAACAGGACACACTTGGGACTTCTGCATTTCTCATCCTAAGGCAAATTCAAGCCTACCTCCTAAGTAAGAATCACCTGTCACCCTCACAACTCTCAAGGAGAGAGAAGTGTATTGGGGCTTGGACAGATCTGCTTAAATGTGAGTGACATTTTATAAAGAAGGTGGACAGAGGCTAAGTGTGCCTCTGCTCGGGAGTGAGGGTGGGATGGGGCCTGAGTGGGAAGTACAATTCCTGTTATCCTAAGGTTCATTTTATCATTTTAACTGGGGTATAGGGATCATTCCAAAAATCTGTCATCCCATTCCTAAGACTGAATATGAAGGTCCATCTGTCCATCAGAAGCTAAACTGATGGCTTCGAAAATTCTTAAGCCCCACGCATTTCTTCATCTATAAAACAAGGGTGGTGATGCCATTTTAGAGCAGACCCCCAAGTTCACCCACAACTTGTGCACCCACAACTAATGGCAACAAGATTCCCCCAAAGCATCACTAGGTAGCAGTACCAGGACATGCTTGCTAGTGTACAAAGCATCACTGGGTAAGAGCACTAGAACATGCTTGCTAGTGTACATTGGGACACCTGGGTCTTGCACGTTGGGCTTTAATGTGTTTTAAGCTACATTTTTATTTCTGAGAATCAATGAATGTCAAGTTCCAAGTCAAGGTTCTAAGAAAATATAGAAAGGCCTGAGCCCAGACCATCTTCAGAGTTCTTCACGTTTGGAACCTGCAATGTTTTTCCTGACAGATCCCAATAGCTTCTAAGAAATCAGCCCATGAGAACCAACGGACAGAAGAAATAGAGAGAGCTCCTCCCAGTAATAAACGAACACAGCCTACAGGAAGTAGGGTGGGGCTGGTAAGAAAAGCACTTGCTAGACAATCTAAAGATGGCCTTATGAAGGCACAGCTGCTAGTACAATTGGCAATCCCTGAAGAAATAGGTACTTTCTCTCGACCTTTGACCCCTAAATGTGTCCCTATCACACTGTACCCTAGCTTAGTACTCAGCGTGCAACTAAAAGCACTCTCAGTTTCATTTTAAAGCCACCAAGAGCTAGGAAGGCATGGTAGCAAGATATGACCAACCAGCTAAGATGGCTAGGCTTTTTATCAGTGCCATTTTCTCTTTAACGAAATTAAAAACCTGTCAAGATAAAAATCTTCTAGTTTCTCAAAGGATGCCGATGTCCTCTACAGGAATGGAGAGATATACAAGTGGAAACTTTAACCAGTACCTTTATCAACTTGGCAGGACACACTGTCAAGTATGAGACTGAATTCCCAACTTCTATCGTAAGCGTATTAAATGTAACTCCAATGCCACTATGATACAGTATCAGATTATAAGTAATTCAACACTCTATACTGAATTAAAGTTTAGCTTGCCAATACCTTATGGTCATTTATCATTTCTAAACAACACAGAACAAGAAGTACCAGGGCGGGGAACTGGGAGATGGCTCAGTGGTAAAGTGCTTGCTGCTCAATTATGAGGAACTGAGGCCCAATACCCAGCACTCACATAGAAGCCAAGTGCTGTGCATTCCATAACACCAGCAGAAGTGGAGGAGTGGAGACAGACAGCTCCTTCTGACTCCTTAGTCTGGATTAAATGGTGAATTCCAGGTTCAGTAAGACCTTAACCCAAAACATAAGGTAGAAAGGAACAGAAGACACCCACAGCAACTTCTGTTCCCTATACACACATGCCCAGACACACATACTTGAACATATGCATACACCATGCATGTGTGCAGGCACACTCAAATACACGTGAAGTATACAACAGCGTGAGTATGCTTGACACTACCAAACTGAACTTAAAATAATTAAGGTGAGAAATTTTTAGACTTAAGGTTCATTTTATCATTTTAATTAGGGTATAAGGATCATTCCAAAGATCTGTCATCCCGTTCCTACTTTCTAAGAGCCACAGATGTACATGAAGAATAAATCAACTCAAAGAGCCCTAGAAATAACCTGTTCTTTCTAGGATCACAAACTAAGAGTGACCATATCTACCCAGAAGACATTTTCAGAGTACCCTTCATACACAAGGGATGTGGGCAGGGCAAGCTGACAATGTTCTCTTCTGAGCAAACACTCTACATTAGCAGAGGCTGGCTGACCAGTCAGAGCCTGACAGTGTGAGCCTGAGGAATTCCGAGACTCAGCAAAGTGCTCTGGTCACTCAGAATTCTGCCAATCAGCAGAGGCAAGAAAGGGAGAGCTGCCTGTGTGCCTGCACTGTTCTAGGCCACTCTGTGGGGACATTTTAAAAACTAAGATAGTACTCTAAAAGATATGATTATAGAGCCTAGTTTTAATTCTAAAGATTGGTTATTCTAGCAAAAGGCAGGCAGTGGGTCAGATAGATGAGGTCTCAGACACCTGACTTTAGGGCTCATTACTACCTCCTGCCATTCACTGGCTTTGGGGAAAGGGGTCTTAGTCTTCTGTCTTCAGAGAAAGGTTACACTGGTCAGTGCTTCTCAAATCATTTCAGGAGAACATTCAATGACCCAAAGGTGAAGACAGGTGAACATGTATGGATAACAGTGGAGAGTGACTGTCAGAAGCTGGAAATGTCATTAAAAGCTTCATGTTTTACATTTAAAAATTCACACAGTCCATCCTGCACTGTAACGATACAGGGTTTAAAACTTTAAACCAGCAAGCTGCTATGCCACTCTAGGAAGATGTTCCGTATTTTGTGTCATACCCAGGAGAATGGATGCCGATATCCTGGTTATTCATTTTCATGTAATTCAAAGATATTATCTCTTGTTGGATTACTAAAGGCCCTTGCCATTTATTTTAATAAAGAGACTGAAAATGACAGGAAGAGACTGGCTGTGGTGGCCACACCTTTAACCCCAGTACTCAGGAGGCAGAGGCAGGTGGATCTCTGAGTTTGAAGCCAGCCTGGTCTACAGAGAAAGTTCCAGGATAGTCAGGAATACACAGTAGAATCCTGTAAAGAAAATGATAGCAAGACAGAACCAAAGTGCGAGTCTGTCGTCACTTTCCACCTCTCTGACAGCTCAGCAAGGTCACAAGCCATTTTCAACGAACTGTATAAATGCAGTCCCCCCAACTGGGGTAGGGGAGGTTTACAATATGCTAAGCAGTGATGAATGTTGGCTAAATTGATTACAAGCTGGCCCTGTAGCTCAGGAAGCAAGGCCTGGCCTGGCCACAAAGGGTTACCATACTCACTTCCACAATGCATGGTTATGTACCCACCATTGTACACCCTGGTACCACCTCAGTTTGAAGGGACCATGCAGACCATACAGTGCCAGAACTCTCTGGTTACAGCTACCTCCATTCGGGAGAAGTTCTCCCTACACCTCAAATGAGTCTTGCAGGAATTGAGCACAGTGAAAGCTGTGGATCTCTGTAGGTCAGAAAGAGCACAGGGAAACGAAGACCTGAAAACATGTTTAATGTGTTCCTATTTCTCCATCTTTCCAATCCTATATTCCCCTCAGGCAGACACCGCATGGTTCCATCTGCCTGTGAACTCCAGCTATAACCATACACAGGGCAACATGACCTTTACCCTCAACCCCAAAGCTTCCCCCTCTAGAGAGACTACATCTATCTTCTAAGGGAAACACATCAAGACTGTTGTTCACTGGACAGGAGGGAACCTGTGTGAAGAGCTCCAATATTCACAATCCTAGAGGCAACAGGACCAGGACTACAATTGATTGATGAAGACAAGTCAAGAGAAACTAATAGGTCAGAGAGCTAGAAAGGAGTCCGTGTCCATCAGCCGGTCTCCATCAGCCTCTACAATGTGGACTTACTCTTATCAGTGTCCTAGTTTGCCTTCTATAGCTGTGATAAAGACCATGACGAAAAAATAACTTGAGGGTCTCTTTCAGTTTATGGTTGTAGACCATAATGCAGGGCAAGAACTGGCTGCTGCTGAGAAAGAATCGTGGGGCTGAAGAGGCATCCTACCACTCAGTGGGTACACCTAAGAGGGAAGCAGGGAGATGTTGCTCCATCTTTCTTACACACACACAGCCTAGGCAAACACAGTGCAAGTATTTAAAAAGGCTTTTCTTTCTAAGCAGCTTTATCTCACTGGAATCTGAGATGACCTTACCATGTCCTTGGTATCAGGATACCTCTCAGATATCTAAACGGTGTTTCTGCTGACCTCTGGAGTATCCATTTCTGGAAACACTTCTGCTCTTGAGTCTCTCTAGAAGGGCTCAGAAGGGGTCAGACCCTTCTCTGTATTTCCAGGCTCATGTAAGGCCTCTTCATCAGCCTGACTGGTAGAGTTTGGATGGTAAATGTCCAAAGGCCCAAAATTTTCTCCTCTCTATCTTCAGTCTCTTGGTAGTTTTGGAAAATTGGTTCAACATCTTCATTCTATAGAAACAAGCACTGTATTCTCTATAAGCAGTACGTTAGGCCAACATCTCACAGACATAATAACAGCAGCAGAGAGGCATCAAAAAGCATTAACAGAAGAGCCTCACACTCAAACCCACATTCCACACATCTGCCTAGAAGTCACATGATTGAGGGCCTCTAGTTCACTTTCTATCATAAGTTAGAAGAAACATAGAGACTGATCTTAACTGAAGACAGCATGTCCTGAAGAGAAAGGCAAAGTAGGTACTTGACTAAGGAATCTTAAGGTGAGTAACCATCCCACCCTCTGGGTTTGAAGTGCTTATCATGTCTGTATGACACTCAGCCCACAGATAATTAAGACAATCCAGGTACCAATGAATAGGCTTGTCAACAAGAAGAAACCATCGTGACCTGGGTATCAGCAAGCAAAGCAAGCAGATTTGGTAAACAGGCAACTCCTTGCACTTCCTTCAGGGTCTGCTCTCCACTAGGGCTCACCTATGCACCCTTCTCAAATTACCTATGGATTGCTTTTCCTGCTACTCAGGCTCAAAAGTGTATTTCTCTAAAGTGTTTTTCTTATACTGTATCTGATGTGGATTTGTTTGCTTTTTCTGAAGTTTCAGGTCGTAGGACATGAAAATATAGCCACCCGGTTGACAGATAAGCACTCGAACAGTCCTCCTGGGCCCCATCGATGCTCTGGTCCTCTGCACACACCTTCAGTGGTACTTCTGCCTACACCCTGGGCGCAGAACAGCTTTCTCTCTTAGTTAACTTTCTAGGTTAATTAACTTCCTAATGAATTAGAAAGTTTTCTCAGCAGTCTTGCCATGTGAAAATTTAGAAACAGTCTTGTCGGTTAGGGATGTATGACCAGAGATTCAGACACTAGGACACGGGTGAGGGTGAGGTGGGGAAGGTGAGGTGGAGAGGGTCTGCTGCCATGAAAGCCGCTGTCCTAAGAATGCATCAGCACAGGATCACCATGTTGATATGTTCCTCTTCCCTTACTCATGTAAACAGAAGACCCAGAGAGCAGCAGGTGAAATGCTGGCTATCCCATCCTGCGATTAGGCAGACAGGGTCTAAGTAGGAACAGGGCCCAAATACCTGCCCCAGCCGGTAACTCACTCACCATCAGCCTCTAAGTTCTAAGAGATTGCTGCTCGAAAATGCCAAATTCCAGGTTTAACAAACCTCAGAAAATGCAGCGTCCTCACCTTCCCACGCATCCTTCAACCTTAGGTTGACAACAATTAGATGCAATGTTTGTGCAAGTTTCTTCCTATCAAACATTTGGTAAATGTGAAAGACTCTGAAACATACATCAGCTCTGGCAGGTTAGAGTATAAATGGCTCTGGACCCCCACCCCAAATAGGGAGGGTCTTTCATAGTCAGAAGTCTGACAGATCCTGGCCATCAGACAGCTGGCAATCCTCACTAATGAGCCCACCCCCGTTGCCCTCCAGGGGTGTTCTCTGTAGTCACCTGGCTGTGCTGGAGCCCTTTGTGCCTTCCCACACATCTGCCCATTCATCTCCTAGGAATGTTCTGAGAAAAACAATCCATCCGGTGGTGCATGGTAACCGCTGAACCGAAGGAAGGGGAAATGAACACACCAACACTTGCCAAATCAAAGCCAAAGGATGCAGACTCATCCCCCAAGACGTATTGACCAACTTGCCGTGCTCACCTTTTACAACCTGGGTGTCCACGATTATTTAACAAACACCATGAGCTTCCTCTGGCCAGAACTGGTATAAGGCGCTCAAGATTATCCTTGCCATTACAAGAGAGAAAGGTTGCCAATCCTACACAAGGCCATAGATGGCAAAGGATAGAACAGGATATGATTCCAACTAGCCTGAGGCTCTGTTCTGTCCCAGCACCTCACAAACTACCTTCAAATACTTAAGGGATGTGTCTCTAGTTCAAACTCAGAGCTGTGGGAGCAGAATCTGGGGTCATAGGTATGGAAATTGATGCCACTGATCTGGGACAATCTCAGGAGATTACTTTGTATGGAAGAGCCTCCAGGAGTTACTCTGATGACCAGACATTGAAGAACCACTAAGTTCCTCCCAAATGATCAAGTTATTTGATTCTAGGGCTGTACCCAAACCCACAAGGAAGATATAGTGGGGACCTGGCTGGCCACACACCCCATTGTCATAGCACACTGTCCTCCCATTCATCTCAGAGCCTATCAGAGCGGTGTCAACCAACCCCAGGACTCTCATTCTCTGACTCTTGGGCCCCCAAAGGATTAGGCAGGTAGTCAATAGTGCAACTAAGAAGTTAAACATAACCAAGATGAAGTGGGAACTTCTAGTTCTTTGGAAAGTTAATTATGTCAAATGATGGTTTGCTGAGGCACACAGGAGAAAGGATGCTTGATGAAAGAGTATAAATATGACACCACAGACGGTGGGAGACGGGCACTGAGCTTTGGTTTGCTCTGCCTCGCTATTCTTTGCTAAAGACACGCATATATTGGTTCACCTTACATAGCATTGTTGAGCTCAACTTGTGATAACACTGCTGTTGAAAGAAACTTACCCAAAAACTGCTCTTGGGGTTCCTACTGCAGCTTGCTGCCTCTGCGGCCTTGCCTTAGGCTGGTTGGTGAGCCTGGCAGTTTCTTCAGGATTGAACTATTGAGCTGAACAAGCTGCCTGGTGTCTGCTTGCTGAAAGGACTGGACTGTAGCTGCTGGTTTGTGCCTGGTGTCTGCATGCCTAGAGGACTGGTCTACAGTTGCAGAATCATATTTGGTGTTTGCTACTGGACTGAACTGCTGCCAAAGATTGAACTCTCCTCCAAAGAACTACTGCTGAGCAGGTCCACTTCTCCTGTACCCTAATAACTTTTCTCTTCCACTACCTCTGCTAGGTGGTTGAACCCTATTAAAATTAGGTTGCAAAACATTTATGTCTACACAAGACCGCTTTACTTTCCTATCTATTCCCATTTGGTCCCCAGTTATTTTCAGGAGCTTGATTCTAGTTCTGTCTCTGGCTAGACTCATACAATCAGGCAACTCAGGAAATCCTGTGTACCCAGTGCAGCTCAAGGCAGCTTGTCTTTGAAGGTTAAGTTCTAAAGTCTGCCTTCAGGGCAAAAGACAAGTTTAATTTAAAAAAAAAATCACTCACAAAAAATTTCCTTAGCTGGGACTCGGTCACTATATTGGAAAACCAAGGATTTCTATGTCTCTTTCCATCACACCTATAGCTTCCCTTTCTCTAGGAAGACCCAGATCCCTGAGGAAGGAAGGACAAAACAGAGTGCCCCCCTCCTCTATATTTAGCAAGAAGAGTTGATTTCACAAGTTAAACTGAGTATATGATTTGACTCCTTTGTATCTGGAGGGCATAAGTGCTGTCTGGCAAAAGGAGCCTAAGGTCCCTGCCCTCACAGAACCTATAACCCAGTTAGAGATTATGTCATCCCCTAAAGATGAATAAAGCTTAAACCTTAGAATTGCCAGACATATGCTGCCCACATTCAAGGGATGAAGAAATTGCTCTAGGGCAGGATAGTTCTTGGAACTGGAAATTTTTTTTTAAGATGGGCTGACTCAGCACAAATCAGTGTTTCATGCACACCTGGAAGCAAATAATAGTATTTTTGTTTCAGCTCCACTGTTCCTAATTAAAACACAGACCCCACTGCCATATTGGTCACAGAAATATGTTAAATCCAGTCCCTTGGGGCCACATACCACAAAATTCCAGTACTTCCAAACTATAAAATCTTAAATGGTAATGTATTGTTCCTAATATTTCCTCTAAGTCTCCTTGACTACTGACTGTGGTTTCTTTTTCCCTACTCTTGGGACTCAAGGTGACACAGCAGTTCTTAGAAAATGGCCCTGAGCCACATGGCATTCACTCTGTTGGAGGGTCAAGGAAGCCTGAAGAGATCAAGGAAGCCAATGCCTGGGTGCCCGTCCTCTGACCCCTGGACAGAGGCAGTCACATCGTTTAGTTGTTAGAGGGAGCTTGGTCCACAGCCAGTTGGAATAAGGATAAATAGGAAGAGAGTCCATGTACTGATACTTAAATAGATAGCCCTGACCTACATGGGAAGCCGTTCAATGAATCAACACACTATAAGACATTTCCAGAACTCAGCAGCTTGCCAATTTCTCTACATCTGAAGGTCGTTTCTGAGGTTTCCTCTTACGAAGAGCACAAACATGAGCCAGAAATATCACTTTCAGAACCAGATTTTGATTAAGATTCTGCTTAAGTAGCTGTAAGACTTTGGGTAAGACATTTCATGACCTTCAGCTTCTGTTTCTCCATCTATAAAGAGGACAAATGGACGAGATGACCTCCAGCTACATCACAAGACTGAGTAAAACCTACAGTCACACCAGGCGAGAAGAGAAGTGACAGCAGGCCTGGGGCGGTCTTAGAAAATATCGAGGAGACTGAACGACCAAGAGAATGAGAAACTGAAGGTTAGGAGTGAAGCAGGCCTCTCTCCAAGAACGCGCTTCCTCCCAGGTGGCCGTGCATAGATCCATACTTTTCTAGGAGAGCCAAGTGAAGCACAGAATAGATTCTACTCAGTCATCACCTCCACTGCTGGAGATGACTGGGCCCCACCTACCAAGGAGACGGAGGATTAAAGTGCTCATAACCCAACCTCAGTCACTCAGCTGTCTGCTTAATAGTTGCTGGAGTCTTATGCAATTTATCTCCGGGAAACCTGGATGAAGTTAAAAGTACCTAATCCAATGTGACATCCCCAAAGCTTCAGTAATACCCAGTGTGTTTTGGGGCTCTCAGAAACAATATTATTCCCGATAAAATCTTAACTAAAGGTGTTACTGAATATACAGATGGCATACAGAAGTTTAAAATCCAAAGTAAATAAATATAAATAGTAAGGAAGGAAGAAAGAAAAAGAGCCAAACCCTTATGTTATGGTACATTCTCTGTAGCTGTGCATTTGTCTTATATACCCACCTATCTTCTGCCCTAAAGTCATACCTTCAAGAAGTTTGTTTCCGAAATGAATCTAAGGCTGAGTAAAGTTAAGTTGCTTTGGGTTTCATAAATGTGATCGAGAGTTCAGGCTATTAATTTAAAACAAGAGCCTTCGGTTTTAATGTGAGGCAGTCTTAGAATCACAAAACACTTACAGCACCTGTATGGCACCCAGGATCTAACACTGTAGGCCTAAGTTTCCACTTTTAAATGCACTGCCATCAACAGCTTCCATTTAACCAGCAGGTGTCCATGCCGGGCAGACAAGGAGCCATTTGCATGTTCTTTTAATCGTCACAACAACCCAATTCAGCAGAATCACCTCCACTCTACAGGTGAGGAAACCAAGCAAATGACTATCAATGTCAATGGCCAAGAAACCTGAGCTCAGCTTTCCCTCCCCTCCACCCAGGTCCCTGAGATGTTCCCACTGAGTTTGGAAACTGGGCCCAGAATTCCATCACTCTCACTGGCTGTCGCTTACATTCGTATCCTTATCTGTAAAAGGAAGCAATGGGCATGATATGGGCTGGGCATGCTAACTCTCCTGAGAGGACTGATGCTATTCTTGAACCTGGGACACTTATGACAAGGTGAACCCACAGCCTCCTGGGATGCAGTTTCTGCCTCTGGGTTCTAGGGTGTGACACAGTATCCCTTGCGGTGTGTCTCTACTCATCTGAGGCTCTGACCAGCTACTCCCATCCATTGGCCTCCACGGCAGTGGTTCTCAACCCTTCTAATGCTGCAACCCTTTAATACAGTTCTTCATGCTGTGGTGAGCCCCCCCCACCATAAAATAATTTCATTGCTACTTTATAAATAATATTGCTATTCTTATAAATCATAAAATAGATATTTGACATGCAGGATATATGATAAGAAGGAGTCATGGCCCACATGTTGAGAAACACTGCTCTGTGCTTTTTTTTTTTTTTTTTTAAGAAAGGCACCAGGCCTTAGTCTCAGGAGGACCTGTAGCAGCGAAGCCCTGAGATAGTGACAAGTTTTAGCAGGCCCAAGGCTGCTCGCCTTAATGACAACAGAGATTCCTGGCTAAAGGTACACAGTTTGAAATCACTGTCCCCAGGACATTTCTTGTCCTAGTTTTCCCCATTAGAATGTCTGCTTGGACATGTCTGTCCAGGAAGCCAGTCTCTGTGGTCTCTGATACAGACACAATGCAACGAATGCTTTCTCTCTGCTGGCCCACAGTCACTTCTATACTAGTAAGTTCCAATCCTCCGTGGGTAAATGTGTGTGTTTCTCACATAGTGTTTGAAACTTGAAATGTCATCCGCTTGGGTTGACTAAAACCAACTCTCACTTCAGATTTACAGCTGACCAACAATTATTTTCGGGAGAATGCTGAGGCTGGCCACGCCTGCAGAGTCAGACCCCCTCCCTGCCTGGGACTATCCCATCCACAGTAGACTTCTGCTTCACCTAGCAGGTGGTATCAGAAAAATCTGGCCTTAAGGTTCTGAAGTCCACAATATGCACAAGCCCCAAAGTTGTTAAATAGCCAAAATAAGGGTTTTCTCCAGTTTAGTCATTCTGGCTTCTCCTTTCCCCTTGGCTGCACTCTGGTCTCTCCGGTCTATTGGTCCTGGAAGGACTTGGGTTCAACTCAAGGCCTGGGTGGGGAGGAGGACCTTTTGTTGTGAGAATGAGCATGGATCAAGAATGTAGCCTCACAGCGACTAGGCGACTAAGCTCTTCCCCAATCAAAGAACTGGGTCATGTGGGAGCCAACACTGTTTAAAAGGCAGAGCCAGTCGCTTTCTCCTGGAAAAAGCACTTGGGGGGATGACTGTCACTTCCGAACATTCTTTTCTAAGTCCCTCCTCAGAATGGGCACTTTGCTCTAACTCCTCCGTGGGGCCCACCCTGCACTGGGGCCCGAGGATCCAGTTGCGGCTCTATCAGGGAACTGGGAGGGGGAGCTAGCATACCGACTCGAAGAAGCCTGTTTTCACAGCTGATCTAGTCCTGAGGAACAGGTGCTTTTTAAGAAGCATGTGGAAGTATCTCCTGCAGGAGAGCCCACTGTGCAGGGAAAGTCACACAAGACAGCGAAAAGTGGCTTCCCAACTTCCACGGGTCGCGCAAACCAGGGAGGGGACCGGACGGTCGGAGAGTTTAAGAAAGGCCTGGATCTTCCCGCAACCATATGTCCCACCACTGTCCCTGGCGCACACGTGAGGCTTAGCAAAGCGTGCCACCTGCCGGGGTCCCTGCAAACTAAGCCCGAAGTGGAGAACCGCGGAAAGCACTTCAGGGGAGGGGGAGAGTCAAGTCTCCCGGGGCCGGGCCGGGGGTCTGCCCCTTCGGCTCTCCTCGCTCCCCGGAGGCGCCGGGTGCAGGGCGCAGCGGGCCCGGATCTTTCAAGTCTAGGGCCGAAGAAGTGTGAGCGGGCACGGCAGAGCAAGGCAGGGCAGAGCAAGGCAGGGCAGAGCAAGGCAGGGCAGGGCAGGGCAGAGCCGAGCCAGGCAGGCAGAGCCGAGCTGGGCCAGCCCGCGGATGGGCTCTGGGCACGCGGGACCGGCGGCAGCAGGGCGCGCCCTCGCTCTCCCTAGCGCGGCGCGGCTCGGCGCCCGGTGGGGATGGGGAGAGTCGGGGAACTCACAGCCGCTTGTCCTCCGGGTGCAACTGCCAGTGCATGGCGAGCGAGAAGCCGAAGAGGCTCCCGGGATCCCCCGATTTCCGGATCACGTTGTCCTCGCTGGTGTCCAGGTTGAAGGCTCTGCCCAGCGGGGCCAGAAGCCCCGCGGACAGGTAGAGCAGGCACAACTGGCCCGCGACCGCCATGGGCGCGCGCGGTGGGAGGGACCCGAGGAGCTGCTGGGGCCTCCGTGCGCGCGGGCTTGGGGCCGGGGCCGGGCTGCCTGGCGCGCCGCTACGGCCACTTGGCCTCGGTCGCCCCTGCGCGCGGCCCCACCCCCGGCCGGCTCGCGCTCTCTGTCCGGCCGCTCCCCCACGCCCGCTGCTAGCAGCCGCTCAATGAGCCCGTTGTTCTCTGGAGACTCTCAGGCGTTTTATCGAGTGACGGGGACTCCGCCCCGCCCCGCCCCTCCCGAGGCCCCGCCCTCCACACGCACCTTCCCCGCTGGACCCGCGCCGCAGCCCTTCCACCTTCCTGCCACCTGCCCGGAAGCGTCCCGGAGCTCGACAAGGCTAGCCAGGCTTCTTCCTACCTGTCACTGAAGTGCGGGCCGAAGTACCGGTAGCCAGCAATTCTGCGACATGTGGGGCCGACTTGCAAAGGCGTACTTGGCTCATCCACTCTCCAAGGGTTCAAGACGCGCCTAATTGTGCCCAGTTCTTGGGGTTGGCTTGATGCTGCATATTTGCTAGCTCCCCAGGATCCCAAGCGTCAAAAACGTTGCTCTAGCACAGACTTCGTTGGTAGTGCTGTGCTACTTAAAAACACACTCGTCTGTTTCATTCAATCCTAGGAAGCGGATTCTCTTTGCTGATGAGGAAAAAAAATGTCAACTCAGATTTGGGGGAAGAACCCCTAAGTAGGGAACGCTGAGTCTGTCTATGTTGGGCGCTGGAGCTCAGCTATTGTCCCCTTTTCTTACCCTAGATTTTTCTAGTCTCGTTAGAACTTCATAGATAGAGACTGTTAGAGGTCCGTGTGGGTGGCTTGTAGGCTTGAGTCTCGCAGGCATAGGGTGGGTCTTTCCAGGGAGGTGTTGGCTTTTGAGGCCTGTTTATTTTAGGATAGAAAAACTTGTTTCAGGGACACTCAGAACTTGGCTGAGAACAAACAATATACATTTTAATAAACTATTTTGTATTACCCTCTGACATTTAGCTTAGAGGGTTTTTTTTCTCCGTATGAATGTAGACAGTAAGCCACAAAGGCAGGAGACTATGTATCAACAACCTAATTATCAGTAGAAAATATTGTTTTCTCCAGAAAAGTTGTTTGTTGTAGATGTTTCCAATTACAGCTGTTATTAGATAGCCACTCTGCTAGATCTTGATGTATGTCAATAAAGAAGCAATTTATTATTATATAATTATATAATTATTATTATTATTAAAATGTTAACATTTTGACATATTTTAATATAGTCAGTTTTCTTCTTTAAAACATGGAATTTGTGCATGGGGTCTTACTAAAACTTATTAAAGGGGCTTTGTTACTAAAACTTATTAAAGGGGCTTTGTTCTGTTCTGTCTCCTATTGCTGTGATAAAATATTTTGACCAAAAGCGACTTGAGGAGAAAAGGGTATGTTTTATCTTACATTTCCAGATAATAGTCCATCATTGAAGGAACTCAAGACAGGAACCTAGAGTAAAAGACCATGGATGAAAACTGCTTACTGGTATGCTTCCTCTGGGTTTGTTGAGCCAACTCTCTTATACAAGCTAGGACCAACTGCCCAGGGCTGGGTAACAGTCACAGTGGGCTGTACACCCCTGATGCTGGATAGGTGCCTTTCCTTGGAACCTAACATCCATGCATAGGAAATGGAAGCAGGGTGCAGTACCAAGGGAGACCCAAAGCATCCTTCTCCATCTGTACCAAGAGAACAGCCGGAGCTGCTCAGAAAAGCTGTGTGAACATCACATGTGGTCTTCACAGGTGGCAGCAGCTGCCAGACTGAGTCCCCAGCAGATGTGCAACTTCCCACCAATCAGTAATCTCAAATCTAGCCCAGGATGAGGTATAATGGACCTAAATGCAGACAGGATCTCGAAGATCACAGGGCTTGAATAAGCACTTCTGAAGGACGTTGAGAAACTGTTGGAAACGACCATCTAGTAAAGTAGCAAATGTCAGCAGTGTGATTTTCAATGCCTGTTAGTCACTACCATTTTCTTCTTTCATGTTTAGCACCTACTATCCCTGAGAGGCAGGTCCAGTTGGTGATGGTTGGACATCATAAATTTCAAGGTCATTGTTACCTTCTTGATTTCAACCCTCAAGCTGACATTTAAACATTTAATCGCAAGAAAGTTCTCAGCCAGGAGCCAGTGACATAGCTGCCATGTTGCTGAAATACTTCTGAACTGGTTAGAAAAGCTGTGTCCCTGAACTCCCCAAGCCCAGCAGCCAAACCCTGCATATGTGTCCAGGATCCATTAGATTCTGCTCAACTCCAAGCCCTGGTTCTGCAACTGCTCCTTCTAACTGGTCATGCTCAAGTCATATTAGCCAATAGCCATTCTGAACATCCCCCCTCCTAAGACTAATTCTAGGCTGTGGAGGACCTGTCACTCCCTTCTTTAGACATATTTGGCATATATGAATGGTCATCCTTATCTTCTTGATTCATTCCTCAGGTTGACATTTAAATTATAGTAAATTAAATTTAAATGTTACAAATGCACAGTGCAAATCGAACAATACTTGTAGAGATGAAACATGTTCTGAAGAAGGATGAGTAGCTTGTTCCGGAATATACCTGCATTGGGTGAGAAACTGTCTTCCGCCTGTTTCCTGCCTAGGAAACCAAACATCCCTGGTGTTGAGTCAAACTCTTAGGCTCCTAACAGAATCTCTTTGAAGATTGTCATTGCTTCCTATGGAAATAACAAGGCTGCCCTTGAACTCCATAGATAGTTGAAGATGACTTTGAACTCCTTACCCTCTTGACTCGACCACCAAGTGCTTCAGTTACAGGTGGGTCTGTGTCACTAGTCCCAATTTTCTTTTTTCTTATCTTTCTTTTCTTTCTTTCTTTCTCTCTTTCTTTCTTTTTTCTTTCTTTCCTTCTTTCTTTCTTTTTTCTTTCTCTCTTTCTTCCCTTAGTTATTTGTATGTTTGGTTGTTTTGTTTTTTTTGTTTTGGTTTTGGATTTGGATTTGGATTTGAAGATAGGGTTTCTCTGTGTAGCCCTGGCAGTCCTGGAACTCAGCTTATAGGCCAGGCCTATAGACCACAAACTCAGAGATCCTGCCTCTCTGATCCCACTAACCCCAAGTGCTGGGATTAAAGGCATGTGCCATCACTACTTGGTTTATTCTCAGTTTTTTAGTCAGCTCAAGACTCAGTTATTATTTCCATTCCAAGACTGAGTTGGGTATTTTACAGAAGTATTATAAAGTGGAGGTTAAAAGGTTCTTTTGTATTCACTGAAGATTTTGCAGTCTCCGTGGCTGAATGATGAAGGGAACGGAGACCCTTAAAATTTATGAGGTAAAAACAGAGGGAAGGAAGCCCATAGTTTTAGTGGGAAAAAGCTGAGACAGAAAAATCTGCCACCGGTTGCTAATTGATGTAGGAGTAGGAGCACCCAGCCCACTGTGGGTGTTACCAACCCTAGGCAGGTTGTCCTGTGTTATATAGAGAGCCAACTGAAAGAAGGGACAGAAAGAGATAAATAGGTGTATGGATGGAGGGGATAGTGTAAGAATTCAAACCTGGTGATACAAGCTCACTGACTGTCCAAGTCAGTGTGTGTGTGTGTGTACACGTCTACAGAAAACATACACATTGCAAGAAGAGGCACTGTAAATTTAGTTACCTTGAAAAACTACTTTATTTAAGTGAAGGCTCAGGAGAAAGCCCCATGAGTTGGAGGCCAAGCCTGGGCTACATAGCATAAGCCTGTCTCGACCCCTCCCTTCTCTAAAAAGGCTTAGAAAACAAAAAGAAATATGAGAGTCTAATTATACTGTCTCAGAAGAAGCTTTTACACACTGGAAATCTTCATTGGAAAGGCAGTGAGCGCCGTGAGCAGAGATGTTCACTCAAACAAGAATTTTGGAAATCTTAGTTTTCCTATTATTTTAGTTTTACCCATATACTTGGCAAATAAAAATGTTATTTATTTAATATCTCACCATTAGTAGGGGAATTTTGAAGTACTTTTAAAGTACTGGTCACTCATAGAGAAGGACAGAGAAGCTGTGCCGTATCCAATATAGTTTCTGCTTCCTGGGAACTGGAATCACTTTGCTATTAGAGAATATCCTACTTGCTGCCTTTATGCAACATAGAAACCCTTACACGTCAGTGAAACATTCTAACTCAGGCTTACACTTCCTGGGAGGCCTTCAAAGAGAGGTGGTGTGTCAGGAGTTAGCACGATCTGTGGGACCTTGTCCTTGTCTCACATCCTACCTCTGCCTTTTACTAACCATGTGGCCAGTCAGCTCTTCATTTCCTCAGCTGTGCAGTGAGAATGACCTGCCTCCCGAGTACCTTGCTGTAGAAGGGATTAACAGAGTTGATGAAACATAATATGTCCAAAATGTCGCACTAGAGCCAACCTCCACACAGACTCAGGTTTTCCCATGTGACAGCTTTTAGAAACTAGCCATCCTGACCCATATTATAGCTTTGTGAATGAACGGTTTCAAGTGAGGCTATTCTCAATGATAGGAAGTTTCCCTTCCATATTGAATCGTAATATTTTTAAGTTGTTTTATTTGTTATTTCATGTTAAGTCACTTATTTGTTAAGTTGCTTATTTATTTATTAGTTGTTATACATTGTATCTTACTGGGACAAATATCTCTTTGGTTGAAGTCAGAAGACTCCCACTGCCAGCTGTCCCTTATTTTAACACCCAGATCTATTTTAAAGTAAATTGCTCTTGAATGTTTCTAATTCATTTACAATGAGGTCATTAAAATGTTGTAGACTGCAGAGTATTTCATGGTGCCATTTTAGGGTGAGAGTCTTTTTTTTTCCCCCAGAGAAATTTTCTAAGCCAGGAAGCTACATTTGCCAGCCAGAAACAAACTTAAAACTTATATGAATCACGTTCAATGTAACAGCAAGTTCCCAACTCTGAGATGAGATCTCCACATGGCAAACTTGGTTCTCCAGCCCAGACACTCATTATTAGAAAGAAACTTGAAGCCATAAGTATCTCGTATCATACATAGTACAATCTTTAAAAAGCTAAGAATGTGTCATTTTGAAATTAATTTATTGGAGGGAAAATTATTTGCTGTGCTAGTCAGCATCTTGTCTCTGTGACAAACTAAGCAAACAGCTTGAGGAAGGATTTATCTTGGTGTAAGGTTTAGAGGCTTCAGTCTGTGGTTTGTTGGAGACATTGTTTCTGGGCTCTGATGAAGCAGAGCATCGAGATGCAAGGGCGTGGGAAGCAGAGCTTCTGGACTTCATGACTACCCGGAAGTGGGACCGAGAAGGGTCCGGAGCAAGTTGCCCCAAGGACAAGTCCCCACTGACTCACCTCTTCTGGGTAGGCTCCACTCCCACAGGATTCCATCACCTCCAAATAACTTCATCAAATTATGACTCCGTCAGTGGGTATAGCCTCGCCCACTGTCCACCTTGGAGTCTGGAACAAACCACCTTTCTAGGTCTTACTTCTCTTTCCTTTTTTCTTCTGTTTTATATTTTATTTTTATTTAATGTTCATTGGTATTTTGCCTGCATGCATGTCTGTGTGAGGGTGTCAGAAGCCCTGGAACTGGAGTTACAGACAGGTATGAGCTGCCATGTGGGTGCTGAGAATTGAACCTGGATCCTCTGGAAGAGCAGCTCAGGTGCTTAACCACTGAGCCATCTCTCCAGCCCCAGTTTCTTTTGAGACAATGTTGGACTTCAGTTTATATTTATTTAAGTGTATGCTTGTGTACTCCATGTGTAGAGGTGCCTGCCGAGTCCAGAATGGAGTTACAGGTGCTGGGACCCAAACCTCAGTCTTCTACAAGAGTAGGAAGAGCTCTTAACCCCTGCCCTGTTGCCCCAGCTCCCTAAGACTCAGGATTCACATCTGTAAAATGTTCAGAATGCTCACCTTCCCAGATTGTGAGAGAATTAAATGAGATTATATATGGGAGATGTGTAGCCCAGTATCTACCCTTGAATACTCTCTTAATTAAGCAGGAGCCGTGAAAACAAAGAAAGTGAGAGACTTCAGGGTGAGGGCATTAAACACAGAGACCACAGAAATGAGATCACTTAGAGCCGCATTTGCCTTCTCTATGTGGACAGTAGGAACCGTTCTCTGTGGTTAGAGCTTCCAAATAGCCTCTGTCGAATCAGTTTCTCAGTGCCTGAGGCTGAGTAGCAACAAGCCTGTGTTGCTCTCTGATTCTGGACAGTTTCTGTCTTGCCAGACTTTGGTGAAGCAACAAGGCACACTGAAATTGGCATGATAGCCGCAGAAGACCCAACAGCTCAGGGGAGCCGTCGGCTAGGAGGCCTGCTGAGGAGAGAGGTGGGAGAGAGCAGAACTTTTCCAAGCACCTCCTGAATCCTCCTCTTTTTACAACTTGGTCAGGGGAAGACTTTATGTTACACATTGTTCCCTGCCGATGGAAAACTCATCGCTATTTTCTCGGGCAGTTTATATTCATAATACATATTGCTGTGGATATTGAAGAAGCTTATGCTACTAACAGGACATTTTTTTGGACATAGAAGTCAGACTTTACATCTTAACATTTCTTCAGAATCTTTGCATCTGAAAGCTGGGTGTGATGACACAGGCCTCAAGTCCTCATGAGGTGGAGACAGGAGGAACAGGGTTCAAGGCTGCCCTCAGTAGACAGTGTGAGTCCACTTGGGCTCCAAGAGACCCTGTCTCAAAACCAGAAATTTAAAAAAAAAAAAAAAAAAGAATCTGGAAAGCAAGCCACTTGCTTATGAGTGACTGAGCAGTCGCTAGGTAGTTAATGGATCTCTTCTGCGGGCACCTTGATGAAACATTCAGACGCAACTCAATGGGTTCTGCCATGTGGACTACATAGAACAAGTAACAAAGAAGGAAGAATTCGGAGAGCCTGACCACTGGCTAGCTCAGCATGTCCCTGTAACAATGGCTTTGCTGTCCTAGACCACATGACCAAAAGCAAGGGGCCAAATGTTTCTATATAGAGGATGCATTTCTGGGCATTCCCTGGTGACAAAGGAGAGAACTTGGCTCACTGATGTCTATATCACATTTTAGTTTCAAAAACTCTGTAGCTGTCAGGGCATAGTGGAAAGTGTCTGTACTCCTAGCTCTTAGAAGGTGGAGGCAGGGGGATCAGGAATTCAAGGTCATCCTTGGCTATGTAACAAGGCAACCCAGGCTAAGTGAGACAGTCTCAACAAGCAAAACAAGGAAGAAAAAAAAATCTATAGAAACCCTGAATCTGGTATATCTGCTAAGGCAGAAGCCATTGTTCTCAGCCTGTGTCTACGGACATTGAAACTGGAATGTTTGTTTGTAAAGAGAAGCTGCCTGGGTCTGACCAAATTAAGAACCAGGATTTCCTGACTTCTGATTTCATAATCCAGACCACTCCCTCAGGCCCCTCTTCAGCCTTGGCAGGCAAACAGTCCACTGAGACCCCATTTCCTGCTTCCAAACAAGGAATTGTACCGGCTTCCCAAGTGTGATCTTGATCCAGTGTGTTTTCTGACAGGGAAAAAAAAAAAAGCCACCAGCAACATGTGGGTTTGGGGTGTTTGTATATAAACACATCCTCCTCTATCTGTCTTCCTGCTCATAGCAGGATAGAAACATAGGAAGCCCCCACAGGATGTGTGCCATCCTAGAACCAGAGGGAATTCTTTCAGCCTGGGACAGTCCTAGGAAAGAGAGCCTCCAGCCCATTGTTCTAGAATGTTACCTTCCTTAACCACTGGATAAATGACTCATCTGTTGAAGTGGGGGTAAAGTACTGGAGACAGGGACTGTTACCTCTTTGAGTCTGAAGGGCTTTCAGAATTTCCTTATTTATACTCTGTAAGTGACCAGGACGCCATGTTTGTCTTTGAGTTTTTGAAAGGGGCTGGCTAGGACAAGCTAAGGATAGCTCTACTAGGTTATAAACAATTTCTATCTGGGTTTGTTTTGTTTAGTTTTTTTGAGATAAGATCTGACTGTGTAACCCAGGTTGCCCTCAATCTTATGACCTTCCTGAACCTTCCCAGTGCTGGGATTACTGGAATGTAGGCGTGCTGTCACCATACCCAGGCTCCATCTATGGTTTTTAAACAATTAAAATTCAGGAAAAAGTGTTATGTATTATTTAATAGATATATTCCAAAATTCAAGTAGCTTCAATTTACTGTACGTGTGTGTGTGTGTGTGTGTGTGTGTGTATTCCAGTTATTTTATCCACCTAGGATAAAAATTCTAAGAGAGAACTGGGGGGGTTGGGGTGGCAAAATGCCATTGATCCCAGCACTCAAGAGGCAAAAGCAGGTGGATCTCTATGAGTTCGAGGCCAGCCTGGTCTACAGAGTGAGTCCCAATACAGCCAGGTCTACACAGAGGAATCCTGTCTCAAATAACAAAGAAAAATAAAAATTCAATGAGAAGTAGTGTGGCCATAGAAATAAGATGGTGGACCATGAGGAAAAGAGTAACCGGGGCATGCCATGTGTTAGGCCCAGAGTTGAAGCCAGACTCAATTTTCTTGGTGATTTACTCAAGGCTGATAGCAACCAAGTGTTATCTATTACAAAGCTGTGTACTTACCCTGAGTCATGGATTTGCCTTAATGGGTCTTGCAAATGTTACTAAATATTATTAGGCACTTAGTGTTTATCAGGATTAAAAGCCAAGATGTTGGGAGAGGGGCCTCAACCGAGCCAAATTTAGAGCTTTTGTTCTCAGAGAAACTTAAACCAAGCCTGGCAAGAAATATAGAATCTTTTGAATAAGAAACATGCCTTTTCCCCTTGAGGCTATGTAAAGGATTCTTAAGAATTTCCTTCTATCTTTTTCCCATTAATGGGTAAGAGATTTAAAAAGCACTGAATTCTTTTTCTCTGGCCACAAGAAGAGGTTTGCAGCAATCTGGTTGGACATAGATGATATTTACTTATTCACTTTCTGAGTTTCCACCTCTTGTCTCTAATCTGAACTTGCCTTGGTGGAATAAACATGGAGAAGTTTGTCTTTTCTTTTTCTTCTTTTGCTTTTGTTTTTGTTCCAAGACAGGGTTTCCCTGTGTAGCTCTGGCTACCATGGAACTAACTCATTGTTTAGATCAGGTTGGCCTCAAATGCATAGAGATCAGTCTGCCTCTGCCTCTTGAGTACAGGGATTAAATGCCTGTGCCATTATGCCGGGCTTGTGGAGGAGATTTTCAAGGCTACTATGTAAATGGCCTTAAAACTCACTCCTGGAAACACTGATTCTTAAATTCCAAACTAACATCTAAGGGGTCCACTTCCCATGGTTGAGTAGATGTGAACAATTCAGAATGGGAGAGACCCCTGTACACAGCCTACTAGTTGTTCATTCCAGGATCTTGACAATGGAGGTATCTTGGACCCCACAAGTGTGCCTAACTCCAGCTAAAAACTACTGAGTAACCATGGAAGATACTAAATGGAGCAGTAGAGTAACCCAGCCAAACCCTATCTGAGTCTCAGACCCATAGAATTATAGGGACTAATAAAATAATTGTTGTTTCAAGCCATCAATTTCCAGGGCAGTTTGGCATGAAGCAGTGGCTCTCTGAAACAGAAGAAGTTCAATGTTCCCATAATGGGGACCTCTCTGTGGGAAGGGATCCGCCTCTACTCCATTGACCACTTCCTCTGCCGTTTTCACAGAGGGATTAAGTCCTGAGTGCTAGGCTATAGTAGACTGAGCTATTGAATGATGCTCTCTAAGAAATGACATCACTTATCCTGGAAAAAATTGACTAGAAAGAGTTTGGCAATGATTGGTCATGGCTGCATGACCAATAGATCCAAAGCCTGTGCTGATGGGGTAGGCTTCACTCTCTTTCCCTCAGTCTCTAGCCTAGGGTTGGGTGAGTGAGCTGGAGACAAATTCAACTGTGCTCCTCATTGTGTGGTTGGTGATGGCTTCCACAGATCCACACAGTGCTACTGAACCCACTTCATTTTTAAAATCTCTTCCTGCCCTTGCTGTATTCAAGTCAAACACATTCACAATCACATGTTGGGAGATGGCTCGGCCAGTAAAGCACTTTCTGCACAAGCATGAAGACCTGAGTTTGAATTTCCAGTCCTCACATAAATAGGGATTATAGCACGTATCTGCAACCCTAGTAACAAAGCAAGCTACAGACAGGAGGATCCCTGAAATCCATCACCCAGGCAGCCCAACATAAGGTGCAGTGAAAAACCGTGTGTCAGCAAGGAAGATGGCCAAATCAGGCATGGTGGCACACACCTTATCCCAGGGCTTATGGAGCAAAGACAAATGGATCTCTGTGAGTTTAAAGCCAGCCTGGTCTACATGGTGACTTCCAGGACAGCCAGGCAAATGAAAACACTTAATATCAAACTCTGTTCTCCACAGGCAATTCATGCACATGCACACACACACACACACACACACGCACACACGCACACGCACACCTATGATTACAAACTATTGAGTTACCTTTGCAGGCTTAGTGGTAAACAAGAAGGCAAATCCCCAAATATCATTTCAGCACAGAAACCAAAGCATGGAGCTCAGTTCAGAAAACTTCAATGATGCTCACAGAAGCCTCCCTCTTCATTACATGAATTGTGTGTTTTCCTCTCTCCAGCTCGGGCTTCATTTTGTGAAAGGCTTCGCTGCCTTCTGTGCCATGAGCAGACAAGCTTATCGAAATGAACTGTAAATCTAATCAGTTTGGCACTGGGGTTCCGTGGGAGCCATGGAGACAATGGCTGGAGTTATGTTCAGCTTCACTGACTCCAACTGATTCCCAGTTTGGTTCATTTGTGCAGAACAGTTGGAGATACAAAGCCAAGTCCATTCATTTCCAGAGAGCAGCTCTACCAGAGGAATGAGCTGTTGGTTCCCCAAGAGGTTTACTGTCCATGCTCCAGCTTCGTCATTTTATTCATGATAAAGCACTTCTCTAGCTTATTCAATTTCTCCAAGACTCTGTATTTCTTTCTTTTTTCTTTCTTTCTTTCTTTTTTTTTCTTTTTCTTTTCTTTCTTTTTTTTTGAGACAGGTTTCTCTGTGCAGCCCTGGCTGTCCTGTGGTGGTCACTCTGTAGACCAGGCTGGCCTCGAACTCAGAAATCCACCTGCCTCTGCCTCCCAAGTGCTGGGATTAAAGGTGTGCACCACCACTGCCCGGCAATATTCTGTATTTTTTTTTTTTTTTTTGGTTTTTTTCGAGACAGGGTCTCTCTGTGTAGTCCTGGCTGTCCTGGAACTCACTTTGTAGACCAGGCTGGCCTCGAACTCAGAAATCCGCCTGCCTCTGCCTCCCAAGTGCTGGGATTAAAGGCGTGCGCCACCACAGCCCGGCATATTCTGTATTTCTAAGGAGACTCTGGCAACCGTTTTTGAAATTTGAATCCTAAGGAGACAAGAACAGAGAACTTGTCCAAATCCCATAGCCTCTCCAGCAGTGACTGAAGTGGGATCCCGGATCGCATATTCATGAAGCGAGGAACTGCTTGCTTTTAAGTAATGCCCCAGATGACCTCTGAAAGTGGGACTTCCTTTCAGTTCTATGTCTCACTCACGTGCATCTGCAAAACCACCAAGCTTAAAAATATGAATCTCACTCTCCAGACTGGAAAGTTGAGGAGGCCGCAGTGCTGGAGTCTCCCTCGTTTCCAGTCTCTTGAATTGCACATGCTTAGCTTCCAAATGGAAAAATGAATGGCTATCCACCGCAGCTCTCAGGAATGCCAGGTTCCCATCACTCTCCGGTACTGGGCAAAATGCTGTGTTAATTTAGAGCATTTTCTGCCCCTGGACATCTTGTATTTGTACACTAGCTGGAGCCGCAAGTGGAAGTGAGTGGAGCTGATATCTGCCATGTTCCTTTTTGTCCATGAGAAGAGGGAAAGCATGTGTTCTTGGAATAAGCAAATGTGAAAACATTTCTCACTAATCAAAACATTTACCACTAGTTCTGAGAGGCCGACTGTAGAGCCAGTGATGGAGCCTTCTGCCATGAATCCTCCATGAGACAAATGTATTTAGAGCCAGGGAGCAGAACTTTTACAGCCAAGTCCAAGATGACCACTAGACGCACCACATTTCATCGTTGAGCAGGCTGTTGACAGTTCATAAACTCAAATCAACGAGTTCATGCTGTATCTATTCTGGCACAGACTTTCCCACTAAACTGACAGCTTCAAGTCACTGTATCCAGCAGTAATGGGAGTGTGTGTACAAAGGATGAAATCATTACAAGATTGAAAACATTTGCTTTGTAAAATGTTTCATATTGAATTAGAGACATGTTAACTGGGATAAACTAAAGTCTCTACTACTTTGGAGGACAACAAAAACCATGCAATTGCTTTCAATTTGATCCCAGGCAGTTGATAATATTCATAGCAGGAAAGTTACAAACACACACACACACACACACACACACACACACACACACACACACGAAGTTGACAGAAACTATCAATGCAATTCTGTAGAAACCTTGGCCTAGTCGCTGTATATTTCTTTTCATAATAAAATTAGGGCCAAATAGATTGGTAGGAAGTGACACAGAAGAGATAGGGAGATGGCTTGATGACAAAGCATTTGCCCTACAAGCATGGAGATCTGACTTTTGGTCCCCAGAATGCACATAGGAACCCGGGCGAGGTACCTGCAGCTGGAGATCTAATGGTGAGGAGGCAGAGGTAGGAAGATCCCTGGAGATGACTGGCCAGCTATTCTTGCCAATTTGGATGGCTCCAGGTTCAGTGAGAGACCAGGTTACAGAACTTAAGGTGGGCAATAATCGAGAAGGATGCCTGCCATTGACTTCTACGTACACACGAACACGCAGGCATACACATGTTGCATATACGCATGTAGACATATATGAATGCACAGTTATATAGCACACACACAGAAAGCAGCACAAGAGAACAGATGTGCTGCTGCATTCCTTTTCAAACCCAGCACCCAGGAGGCTGAGAGGGCAGGGGTGAGACTTTGAGCCTGGATTTTATAATAAGACCCCTTCTTTCTTTATAAGAGATCCATCAGTATTTCCTCAACAAACAACACTTTATTATCAAATTCACAGAATTTAGTTTAAGCAATATGACTGATACTCAGCGGTAGAGTATGTGCTGAGCACACACACAGCCTTAGGTTTGAGTCACATGTCCACTGGGGGGGGCAGTTTTAAATCAAGTATAATAGTAAGCACTAACATCTGTAAGGTATTTTCTACACAACAGATACTGTTCAAAACACTTTACATTGTAAATTAGTGGGTTTTTTAAAAATCTCAACAGTATCCTGTACTATATAGTGTGTGTGTGTGTGTGTGTGTGTGTGTGTGCATATATATGTACATATACATATTCAACTATTGCTGGTGAAGAGTTAGTGGCAGTCTTGACTTCAGCAGGAGGCAGGAAGCAGAAACCTATAACAAAGTCCAAGTTTGTTTCAGGAGAAACCTGAAGTGTACCATGTCTCTCAGCTCTCCTATATCCACCCCTGTAGAGAAACTTAGACTTTGACCTATCGTGCTATACATAAAATCGATACATGTAACTATTCATCTACCTGAGTTATTGTATTTAATCAGTGTTTTTGTTTATTTGTTTGTTAGTATTTCTTTTTTAAAGATGGCAAAGGAACTGTACGACACTTAAAGTTTTTGATTTAGAAATTCTAAAGGTCAGAGAAACTTGATGCTACCAGAGACTCCGGAGCTAATGTAAAGCTCAGTGTATATGTGTTGTCTTGAGAAAACTAAGGCCCATGAAGAAGGAGGAACAGAATCAGGACCAAACAGTCCATCTCCTTCATCTCAACAAATGTTGCCCCCAGAAAACCCAGTTAGGAAAGAAGTAGCATGCTTGCTTCTCAACAGCAACCCAATCCCCTAGAGCCTATTGGGTCCTGCAGCAGACCACCAACATGGATCTATCTGCCCAGAAACCAGGAAGCTGCAGAGCAAATGCTCGGCGGAGGTGAAGCAGCTCAGGGCCAGCATTTAGGCCTCCTCACTGAGGCTGAATTCTCTACTTTCACAGAGCACAGTGACCGAGTTCCTTGCCAGGCAATGTACCATAATACTTCCCAACCCAGGAGTTCAGATGAAAAGAAACACAAAAGTCAGCCTTCTCATTTGTAGACAAAGGCTCTACCTTAGTTTGTATCCTCTGGTTCCTCCCAACATCTGTCGACTCAAATGAACATAAGTTTGAATCTTATCTTCTGTTGGTGTGAGTGTAAATCTAATTTTTTTTTAAGTGAATAAAATTACTTTAAAGGAAAACGGTGCTGCTTTGTAAGGTATGAGTCACATACTCATTATTAAACAAAGAAACGTGGACAATAGAAGTCTATGAAACAGAAAGTGACATTTTCTACCGTGTCCAATACCACTCCCTTGAGATAAGCATTGTTAACAGTTGGGTTTACATCCTCCCCTTTGTGCATGTCAGAAGATATTTATAAATATTTGGCTTTCCAATTTTGACTGATGTCAAAAACTCCCTGCTAGAAATTGCAAGTCAAACTTCTTCCTTACAATGTATTAAACCCCACTTTGGGGAGCCTAAGTGTACAGACATTAAGTACGGGATGATGATGAACTGAGAACTACCTCAGCCATGCAGACAGCTCAAGTCTGATCGTTTAAAAGCAGGATTCTGGTTCTTAGTGATGTTACTAATACAAGCTATGGAATGTTCTCCCAGTTCCGGCCAGTCTGCTGAGTTTCAGAAGAACCTCAAGCACAGAGAAGCCGTGTGTGTGTGTGTGTGTGTGTGTGTGTGTGTTCAGTCCTCATTATTACCTTATTTAACACTCACAAATTGATTTTGCACAACCTCTCTGGTGGCCTATACTCTGGTGATTTTTTTTTTTTTTTTGGTTAGAACTGTAATTATGGCTACGGTGATGTTTTCTTGCTATTTAGGGAGGTGGCTAGAACTCAGTGTGATAAAAAAAAAACAATCTTTCCAGTCTCTCTATGACTAAGAGAAGTTCCCACCCAGATACCTGAGGGTTGTGCCTCCACATGCCACAGCTGAGGCAATGTATCCTCAGGTGCTATTTATCTGCAGGGCTCCACAGGCTGCTGAGGGACAGCTGTACTTGGGAAAGACCAGAAGCTTCCCATGGTAAGCATTTGCCCCTCTGTGGGCCTGTAATTAGGAGAGGTAACACCAAGAGGCTTGGTTCTCCTCATCTCTGATTATCAGCTTCCATTTGGGGCCCTGTAGTTGAATAGAGCATGTAGGGGTGAGATGCAGAGAGCCTGCATTCAACACAAATCCCAGATGACGATCTCCTCACTGTGGCCTGAGATACAGAGATAGAAGAAGTTTGGTGCCATCCTCACAGAACAGGCAAAGTCAAAAAGTTGGTTAGCAAAAGTCAAAGACTAGGTAGTTTTGGTTATTGCATCCAATATACCGTCTTGGGCACAACATTGACCTCTGACCTGAATCTCACCATTACTTTCACTTCATCCTGGAGTGCTGCGTCTGCCTCAGTGGATTCACCTGCAGGATAGGGTCACCAGCACTTGTCCCACCCGACAGGAAGAGCAGTGCCAACAACTGGTGTTGAAATACAGATCAAATGCTTGTTTGGAACAACTACAAAAGGTTCCCCAGTTTCTGCTACTATATTTAAACAAGAAACCAACAAACAATTACTACTTCAAACAAGGTAGAGTGTTATTTCTCAGATTGAGATGAATACACTCGGAATGAAAGCATGTAAACCTGGGGCTTTCCTCTGGACTGTGATCTAAGAAAAGAAATCCAAGAATGTTCTAGGCCATCAGGATGGCCAGCTTGTAACCATATGCTGCCTGGAGTTCATTATCCACATTCGTGTTTCAAAAGGAAATTGTGTTAAACCATTGAAGCCACGTTGTACACAGTGTTGTATACAGGACATGCTAAACTGACTGGACAACTAACAGCAGATCAGTGGATAAAAACAGAATATAGGCATTGACAACCAGGGAGAAAGCAGTGACTGTCCGTCATATTCAAGATCAAAAGAATCAAGTCACCAACTGAAGAGCGAAGCAGACACAACTTCCTATTGTTCAACCTCACACAAGCAATTTAGATTTGGGAGAATACCATCTGTCAAGTTAACATGTTGCTCATTTGAATTTACAGACCCTAAAATTATGAATATTTAAAATGGTATTATATCTGAGGGTCAAAAGACCAAGAGGTATGTAACTAGTTTCATGTTTATATTTAAGTAAGGTTATCCATAAAATAATTTAAACTGTTATGTGAGCTAATCCAGATTTTCATTTTCACTAAAGGCATTCTATAAATCGATCAAATCTGAGAAACACTGAAGGCACTAGCTGGAGATCTGGTGTTATTTAATAGGTGCTGTGTTAACCACTTAAGAGATTTGCACCCAAGTAGCTGGACTAGGGGCACAACTCAGCAAACTTTCAAAAAAGATTTACTTTTATTATTCTATTTGTGTGACATGTGGACATATACGTATGGGTATTCTGCATGTGTGTGGTGGACATATGAGTTTGAGTATAATTGTATGTGCATGCATGTGGCAGCCCAAGGCCAACGCCAGGAATCCTCTTGTATACTCTTCCAGCTTATTCTTTGAGGCAAAGTCTCCCAAACTGTCAGCTCCCCACATGGATAGGGATAGTGTTGCCAGCTGGTCCTGGGGATCCACAGTCTCTGCCTTGAAAGCTGTGATTATAAGGCTGCCAAGCCCACCCAGTATTTTATGTGGGTTCTGGGGATCTGAACTCAGTCTTCACCCATGCCAAGTGCTTTAGCCTCTAAGCCTGCTCTTCAGTCATGTAAAATTTAGTTTTAATTAGTAAACACAATAATGGGTTTCCTAGTGGGGTCAGTTGCAAACTAGTTTGGCGGTTGGGCATTTTGGTTGATTCCCACCCATCTGGTTGGCCACTATCCCTCATCACTTCCATGGGCCCCCAGCATTCTCTGCTTCATTTTTTATATCACATGCGTTCTATTATCCTCCCCAACCCTCTCTCTTTAAGATTCTTCCCCTCTTCCCCATCTCATAGGCCCTGTTCTAGTTCCTTCGCCTCCTCTCATATTCATGCCCACATAAATACACATATGTAACAATTAGAAGCCAGGATCTGCATATGGGCTAGAATGTGCTGTATTTGTCTTTCTGGGTCTCCTTTGATGAGTTTTAAGTAGAGATTAAAGCTCATAGAGTTCCCTAGTGTTGGTCTTCTTTTTTTTAATGCACATTTTTCAAATACTCATTTACTTACTCATCAAACATTATATACCAGCTGTTTACATTACAGGCACTCTGCAAATGTTAGGCATAGCATTCAACTAATCTGTTTCTGTAAGAGTACCATGTTGAGAGCGGCTGGAGAGATGGCTCAGCAGAGAAGAGTACAGGTGCTTTTCCAGAGAACCTGTGCACCTAGCATACATGTGGTGTACAGACATTCATGCAGGCAAAATACTCATACACATAAAAGCAAGTAAGTATTAAAAAGGAGAGTACTGGGTCACTGAAAACAAAGTAATATGATGCTTTTGAAAACCTGGGATCATCCCGAATCTACTCTACTTTCTTAGCACTTTCTTAGATACAGATTTTTTTTCCCCCAGATGTATACTAGAACATTTTTGTTATGGTCTTCCTAAAATCTCATGGGCAGGCCTTTTTATTAGCAAGGTGTTAAAAGTCAAAGCTTAACTGGACATGATGACACAACCTTTTAATCCCAGCACTCAGGAGACAGTCAAGTAGATCTCTGTGAGGTCCAGGTCAGCCAAGGTTACATAGTGAGACCCTATCTAAAAGACAAGCAAGCAAGCAAGCAAGCAAGCAAGCAAACAGAACAACAGCAAATAACCAAAGCTTAACTTGAGAAATTGAGTTAACAGTATTACAACTTTACAAGTGAAGATATAGCATACGTTTTTTTCGTGTATTTAAATTTGCTATTGCACACACATACACCCAAAAACAAAATAAGTAACAATAATGAACAAAAGCATTGCTTTTTGCCTACATCTAGGCTTTGGTATGGCTAAGTCTTGTTTAGTTGTTGTCTTGTTTAGAGCACTGAAACAAAAATACCATAAACTGGATGAGCATGGTGGCACATACCTTCAATCCCAGCACTCGGGAGGCAGAGGCAAGCAGATCTCTGAGAGTTTGAGGCCAGCCTGGTCTACATTGTGAGTTTCAGGACAGCCAGAGCTACACAGAGACACTGTCTCAAAAAATCAAACCAAACAAACAAATAAGCAAAACCCTATAAATCAGGTAGCTCCAAACAACAGACATTTCTTTTTCTAGAAGCTAGGGAATTCAAGACCAAGGCATTACAGGTCTACCATCTGGTGAGAACCTGGTGCTCACAGGCAGTGCCTTCTCACTAGGAGTTCTCTGGGGCCTCTCTTCTAAGGCTGCTAATCCCTTTCATGAGGCTGGAACCATCAGGACCTGGCAGTCAGTCCTAACTCTATCAAATCGGGGCATAGCACTAAGTATGGGGAAGAGAGAGAGAGATGGAGAGAGAGACAGACAGACAGAGAGACAGACACAGAGACACAGAGACAGACAGAGAGAAATCCCATGGATGGATCTTTATTTTATTATACTTCGTTTCTTCCTATAGAAACAGTATTGACTTGCATAACTGGTCTCTGCTGCTTATTCATGCCAACAACTGGCTACTTTATAGTGCTTTTCTCTCAAATACCTTTAGTGGACAAAGCCAGTTTAAATGATGTCATCTGTTCAGAAAGTTTTTAACTCATTTATTTTGGTAACATTTGCATTCAAATTTTTAACGTAATATTTGTCATAAATATCTGGAGCCACACCCTGACTGGTAAAGCTGCCACTTTGGGGTGACATACCTGACCGTATCCCAGGACATCCATCTTAATTTGACGCACAGAGTTTCTCAGTTGCTTCCCTTGGTTTAGATAATCTTCTAACAGACTTCTATTTTTTTAAAGAAAAAATTATTTTAAAAAAGATGAGAAAAAAAGGGAAAAAAAGAAAAAAATGAAATTATTTTAAAATTAAATATTTGTATCACATAAAATAATGTTGTGTTACAAGATAGGAATGTAGCTGGTCGTCAAGCTTTACTTGGTATTGGTTTCATCAGATAACAGTGATAACAGTGGGTGACAGTGGGCTGTGCCCATCTCCAAACAGTGACAGGTCAGAACGAAGAATCTGGTCACTGACCACTCCTGCTGCCATGTCAAGATTGGTGTTTGGAACTGGGGAACGCAGACATTTTTGTTCTGTTTGCTCACTGCTTTGGCCCAAGGAAATGAGTTGGATGATTGCCCTCTTTTTTTTTTCCCCTCAGAGATGCCATAGATTAATTTTAAAGACTTTCTTTCATCTACATAACAGAATGAGTTCAGATAGCCTTTTAAGCTATTATCTGCACTTAAGAACTTTGTGCAGGGAAAGTCATACCAGCCATACAAAAGGGGCCTGTTAGGAACACTGAACAATGAGAGCCTGACATTTTTTTTCTCCTTCTGCCTCCAGAAAAAAAAAAAAAAAAAGCCAAAGCAACTATTTTATTGCATTTGTGTCTTTCATAAAAGAATGTGGGGTTATATTTATATGCCAGCGAATGGCATGGAAATGCCTGGACGAAGGCACTTGTTCGGGGTGGGGAGAAGAGAGGGGAATCCTATCAATGCCTTCATTCCCATTGGGTTGCAGATAACTTTGTGTTCTCTTAGGCACTCAGACTGCACGCTTATTTAAACATAACAAAAATAAGCCTTATGGTACAGGCGAGGAGCATCAGAAAGGCAGACATTGGAAACGGCGTGCAACGTACTTCATGTTTTGGCCAAAAAGAGATACTGTGTACATAAATATTTTAAACAAAAAAATTAAATTTTAAGAATTACTTTAGCTGGGCGGTGGTGGCACACGCCTTTAATCCCAGAACTTGGGAGGCAGAGGCAGGCGGATTTCTGAGTTCGAGGCCAGCCTGGTCTACAGACTGAGTTCCAGGACAGCCCGGGCTATAAAGAGAAACCCTGTCTCGAAAAACCAAAAAAAAAAAAAAAAAAAAATTACTTTGCTCTTTCAGGTAAATGGCTCTTGGTTACATTTTCATTTCTGTTTTCCTCCCTTGACTTCATTGATTCTGGTTGAGCATATGTGCACATTCTTTGAATAGAAATTGCTCTAATTAAAAACCACCTGAGTCAGAGAGCTTGCCCTGGCTCAGGAAACCCTGCTTTTAGCCTAGCAGAGAGAGTGGCCAGTGGAAGGGTATCATGTCCTGCTTGCCCTTCCAAGGGAGCTGCGGTTTCTCCAGGACAATCTCTTCTTTGAACACAACATGAAAACACATTAGTGCTCTTTTAGGAACAAAGAAATATACATAGGAAATAAAGACATTGTTTTATCAGAGCCTCATCTTCTACACTGACGTAAGCTGGCTGGAAATAAAAGCATCCCCTTCCGAGAGGAAGGTGGCTTGAGTCTGGATTCTCCATACTTACGACTTCTACTAAATCTATTGGACTTGAGAACTAAGTAGAAGCCTGTACCCACTTCTTCCTAGCTTGGGTTTAACCCAGCCTTTCCTATAACTGGCCAGATTATGAATGCTAGGTACACCGTGGCCAGGAATGGTTGCCACATAACTAGGGCCTCTGCTGGGCCCCTTTATCTGCACTGCATGTGACATGTTTAACCAGATGTATTGAAATACATTCACCCTCATTCGAAGTAGGAAGAGTCTCCACTGTTGAGAGCAGGAAAGTATCTTCCCTCCTTGTCCTACAAAGACAGGCCTGGATGGCCAAGGATGTCTCTCTCCATCAGTCCTCTGAACCAGCAGTTCATCTGTTGCCCGAGATGACCTTTCTAGTGTCCCCTTCTGAAGCACTCTAGTTTCTTTTCTTCTAGATCCTTTTCTTGGATTCCATTTTGACTCTTCCTTACCAGTGTGGACCTGATGCCATCTTATCCCTATCTTTGGACCGAACGCTAGCCTCATTCACTTGTATCACCATGCTGAGGTTTTGGCTCAAAGTCTCTACCCATTTTCCAGCAAAGACATAACTCAGGACAAGAGGACTGTGAAACATAGGGAATACCCAGACTGTGTACATCGACTCTGGGTTTGTTCTACTAATCTTAAGAGCAGGAAGTCTAATTGTGGTATTCAATCGTCTGGAACTCAAGGATATTTAAGGAACATCTAAGCCAAGTGTTGACAAAAGTCACACGACTTTAATTACTATTAAAAGAGCCATGCTCTTCAGGAGACACAAACAGCAGCAAAACAATCTTCCAGTCATCTCTTAAAGAGAGGTGAGTTTACAGATCTTTTTCTATACTTAGTGACCACCTACTGCAGTATGCAGTAACTGAAATTACTGGTAACAGAAATTAATACAGGCGCAGTCAGTTACCACAGGAACTTCACAGTGTAAAGGGGAAGTGAGACATATCCACAGATGGCAATGGGGCATTGAAAGATATGTGTGCCAAGGACAGCAGGGACCTGAGGATAAGCTTTAGAGACACTGAGTCCAGGGGTGGATCTTCCCCTAAGCATTTCTTAGAGACATTCTATGTATGTTCCAGACACTAGGAACAGAGCTGAAAAGATCCCTGTTTTCCAGCAGTTTCCAAATTACAAGGTTAGCAAAAAAAGCAAACAGGCATGTGATTAAAAAAAAAAATGTGGCAGTGACCAACAGGGGTTTATATAGGCACAATAGGGCTCAGAGTGGGGGTTCAAAGCACATATGACACTCAAGACTGTCCACTGCCCAGCTGGACCTGACTCCCACAGTTTACACAGCCCCCTAAATGGCTGTACTGTCTCTAGGCCAGTGTGGACAACAGGGAGCTTCCTGGAGGAAGTGAGGCCTGAGTAGACACTTGAAGACAAGTGAAACCTGGCAAGAAAAAGGCATTTCAGACAGAGATAGCAATACAAGGAGATACTTGTGACTTGAAAGTCCCAAACACATCCTTGGGATGTGTCATTCCTTGACCACACACACCCCTAGGGAGCACCAGGTCACGTACACTGGGGCTTATCAGAAGCAGGCCCCTGCAGGAGTGACGTGTGAAGATAGCCACAACTCAGAATAACACACACACACACACACACACACACACACACACACACACAGAGAGAGAGAGAGAGAGAGAGAGAGAGAGAGAGAGAGAGAGAGAGAGAGAGAGAGGGATGCTGTTACTAACCAGGAGCCCAAGACACACCCTGGGATGCAAACCAACAAGGGAACCAAGGATGAAAAGGGAGGATGGGTAAGTAAGGAAAAGCAAGCCAAAGATAGAGGGTGAGGAGTAAGACAGCCTCAGGAGATTTTCTACAAAGCCAACAACAAACAGCTCCAGCCTTGTTCTTGTGAGTGATGTGTAAAGACAGAGAGGCAGAATGAAAATATGACCAGGGCAGCGTAATAGGAATCTGATGGTTCCCTTAACCCTGGAGCTTGCTGCATTTCTTTCAAGGAATAAGAACAAAATATGCAGGACAGGTACAGGATCCTGTGTCTCTTTCCTACCTTTCTTATGCCACCTGTGCAGGATGGTGACTACTGGAGATCCCCAATTCCCTTCAGCCCAGTGATGCATTCACAGCAATGCACATGGCTGGTCCTCAGGACCTCCTGGTGTAGTTGTACAGGGGCATTCTTCTTTACCTAGCTTGCAACACCCTATCAACCATTGTCTCCATCCTTGAAAAATGAAGGGCTCCTGAACTACCTTGTTATTTGAGCTAATTTCCATTTTTGCTCTGGCTGAAGTCTTTCGAAAGGTCTCCCATTAAGTCAACAAAAACTTTCAGCTACTAAAATAATGGTTTTAAGTGACTGGCATTCTACTTGGTTACTAAAGACTTCCTTATATGGCCAGATCCTATATATATATGCTGAACTCTCACAAACAGAAATATTCTAAGACCGGGGGCGGGGGGCACGTAAGCTTTCACAGAAAGCACTCAGTTCTGGCTTATTAGGGAATTTCTGGCACAAAGTTCATGCTAACAAAAACACTGTAAAAAAAAAAAGTGTCTCCCAGAAATATCTTTACCTGAGCCAAAAACATTGCCCAATTCCTTCTTTTATTCCAGAAACATCTATTAAGCAAGTCCAGACTAGGTACCTGCTTAGTACTAGGAAGAAACAGCAAAGCAACATCCCTACATGAAGAAACTCATGGTCTTGAGGGAGACAGACATGAATAGATCCATTTGCAGAGAACTGTGAGCCAGGAGATGTGAGTGCCCAGATAGTCCCTAGGCAGGCAGCCAGCTGCCTGCAAGAAGAAGCAGAAGCAACCCTTCCAAGTCAAGGATGAACACATCTCCAGACACGCAGGTCCACAGTCTATTACAAGTATGAATAAAGGTGAGAAGGATCCCCGGAGCTTCCAGGCATTTACCCACTTCAGGGCAGCAGACAGGAATCCTACACCCTTGCTGGTCCTACACTAGGCACTGTCGCATGCTTGGTGTTAACGCAGAAAGTTCTGAGAATGGAACTCATGTCATGAGGGCCTGTGGGAGGCATCTTTATTCACTGAGTCATCTCTCCAGCCCTTATTTCTTGCCTTGCTATATCAAGGAATTACTTAAAGACCACAAAACAAAGCTGGCGGGAGCTCAGCATCGCTGCAGCCAAGGAAGTTGAAACTGGTGGTGGTCTGAAAGCTATCACAGTTTTTGTACCAACTGGACTCTTTCCAGAAAAATCTATGTCCAGTTAGTGTGGGAACTGGAGAAAAAGTTCACTGGGAAGCATGGAGTCTTGACTGCTCTGAGGAGATTTCTACCTAAACCAGTTTTAAAAAGCCATATGAAAGATAGGCAACCATGCCCCCAGAAGGCGCACCCTGACTGTAGCATATGACCCCATTCTTGAGAATTTGGTCTTCCCAAGTGAAATTGTGGGTAAGAGGATCATTATGAAATTGGATGTCAGCCAGCCCATAAACGTTGGTTTAGACAGAGTACCATGGAACGACATTTCACTGAAGGTGGAGACTATTTCTGGTGTGTACAAGAATTCCGAAAACAAGGAAATTAATTTTGAATTCCCAGGGTTTCAATTATAAACAGAAACAACTAAATAAAATGTCATTAACAGTTAAAAAAAAAAAAGACTACAAATAAAAAGTGAACGGACCAAGAAAGTTTTCCATATATTTAACCGGGTAAGTTTTCTTAAATTGGTTTTCATTTGCATTTGACTTAGAAAATAAACAGCTTCTTGGCATTTTCTGTGATGTATGCTGAATGCCACTTGGTTATCTCTGAGAAAAAATAAAAATGCTATCCTTCATGTACTACATCATATAACGTGCGTGTGTGTTAATTCATCAAAAAACATAGCTTTGTTTTAAATAATACAATTCAAAAAGTTAAAGGGTATTTATATATACTCTATTTATCACGGAACTTATTTTTACTATGCATTTATAGGTAGATAGTGAACATGGTTTAAGCAGTTTAAGAGTCGTAGGATTACTTCAACACAGAAGCCTTTGAACTTTTATTTGTAAGACACAAAGCTAATTTAATCAAAATTGTTATTCAGAAACAAAATTTAGCTCCAGGTCTAAAGATAGAGTCAAGTATTTTTCCCCTTATTGCTTTTTAAATACCTATTGGCTCTTTATAGCTTGACATTCAGGTCTCACTTTTCGTGGAAATGACTAAAAGTCTGTGATGTAGTTCGTGCAAGCAGCCATTCAGAAACACTCGCAGCATGCTCAGAACTTCACACAGTTAATTGCCAAGTGCATGAGAGTAAGTACAGCTCTGTTCTGGCTCTTCTGATAGTTACTAAGTGAGAAGTACACAAACACAAACAGATGATCCTCCACTTACGAGGGGCTGTGCGCCAGTAAAATCATCAAGTCAAAACTGCATCCAATACTCTTAACCTATTAGAAGCATAGTTTAGCCTTGCCTAGCTTAGTGTCCCCAGAACACTTAGTCTATAGTTGGACAAAATTATCCCACATGTGGTGGTTTGAATATGCTTGGCCCAGGGAATGGCACCATTAGGAGGTGTGGCCTTGGTGGAGGAACTGTGTCATTGTGGGCTTTAAAGGGTAGTTGTTCTGATGCTTTGATCGGGAATCTGTATATGAACACTGAAGGTCCTGTTCCCCAATTGGTTCTTGATTGATCAATAAAGATGCTAGCAGCCAATGAGCTGGGTGGAATAGGCGGGGCTTGCAGTTCCTCCCACCTATCCCCTAACAGCTTCCCCCTACCCACATATTCTCTCACACCCCCCGTTAAGGAGGAAAGCTGGCAGATGCAAGAGAGGAGAATTCGCCATGCTTCAGAAAGAGAAAGAGCCACCAGCCCTGTGAGATCTAGAGCAGAGTGGCTATTGGCCACTTACCCGACTGGGCTTGAGGTAGCAGGAGGGAAATTAGAAATGCAAGAAAGCAAAGGGTAAATTTAGAGTGCTGAGCTAGGACTAAAGGTAACTGACCAACTGAGCTGAGGACAGAGTTCTAGGTGTTGAGATGGGAGTGAAGAGAAGGGCAGGCTAGCTGAGAGAGGCTTAGAAGAGCTTGGCCATTGAGCTAAAGCATATTAAAAATAAGTTCATGAGTGTGTGTGTGTGTTTCATCTTCAGATCCAAGGGAATCTGGGTAGGACTGGTAGTGTGATCTGCCAAGAACTTAAAGCAGGGTAGTAGAAACTACATGCTACAGTGGGCATAGGCTTTAAGACCCTCCTCCTAGATGCCTGGAAGCCAGTATTCTGCTAACAGCCTTCAGATGAAGAGGTAGAACTCTCAGCTCCTCCTATACCATGCCTGCCTGGATGCTGTCATACTCCCACCTTGATGATAATGGACTGAACCTCTGAACCTCTAAGCCAACCCAAATTAAATGTTATCCTTTATAAGAGTTGCCTTGGTCATGGTGTCTGTTTACAGCAATGGAAACCCTAAGACACCACAGAAAGTCCATTTAATGATACAGTTTTGAGTATTTAATGTAACCTATTAAATACTGAATTAAAAGTGAAAATAAATGGTAGGAGTATGCTTTCATACTGTCTTGGAATTGAAGAGCCACTGACAGTTGAACCATTGGAAGGTAGGGACTACCCACCATTAAGCTATCTTATGGGGACTAGACAGATGGCTCAGCAGTAAAGAGTGAATACTGCTGTTTCAGAGAACCTAGCTGGTTCCTATCACCTATGTCAGATGTTACAACCACCTGTAACTCTAGCCCAAGGAATCTGACACCCTCTTCTGTTCCATAGGTACCTACACACATCTGTACATACCCACATACATATACATAACTAAAAATAGAATAAAATTTAAAATATATACTGTTTACATAATTCAAAACCTGTTCAGTCTATATATTATTACATATTTTTAGGGCTGACCATTTAGTAGTTATTTGTTTGTGTGTGTGTGTGTGTGTGTGTGTGTGTGCACGCGCATGTGTGTATAAAGCAACAATTGATGAAAAAACGGTCATAAATTGAAAAGAATGAAAGGAGGGAATATGAGAGGATTTGTAAGGAGGGAAGAGAAGGACAAAAGGATGTAACTATAATCTTAAAATTAAAATAAATCATTAATGTCTACATTATGGTACATGGCAACAGAGAAACCAGCACCAATACTAATACCATGGAAACAGTGTATAAAAACCATGGTCTCTAGATCTTCACACTCTAGAAAAATGTAGAAGCCCGTGTCATTATAACCCTGAAAGATGTTTTCAGACTATCAACACAAAGATCTAGAGCCAAGTGTACAAATGTGAAGAGGGGTGTTTGGAAACCCTTCCAGGAAGTGGGATTAGCACACTCTTGAAAGATGTCTCTATTACTCTTGGCATGTAAGGCCAGTGGAGTCAGATGGCAAAATCAATCACTGAGGAAACAGATTCAGACCAGCTGGGAAGAATGGCTGGATTCCTTCTCTCTGGAATTGCGGGGAGGGGCATCCTAGCCAGGCAATGCCTCTACTTGCCTCCTGCCCTCTCAGCTGGTACAGTAAACACCTTCTGGGCTTGAGTGGCCCATCCCTGTCCCTACACCTGTGTCCTTTCCATGCCTGCAGAGAGAAATGACCTTGGGATTATGCCGTGTGCAGGGAGAGGGTAGAAACAGAGGACACCGGAAAATCCCCAGTGAGTTAGGAAACGGGTTCTCCACCCCGATAAGCCAAAGGGAAAGTCGTTTCATAGACCAAGCTTACACTTGGGTGGTAGTGATAGTTCTTCACAATTAGCCCCTTCTTCCTGCCAGATCTCCATGAAATAAAAGAATCGGCATCAGTGTAGGTTCAAGTCCCTTGGAAATCACCTCCCCCCACTCTTTCCAGACACACAAGTTCCCTACATAACGTTATTTGAGGGTTATCAACCTTCTCTAATGAATAATTTGATGGACTGTAAAAATGTTGTTAGAGGAAGGTAGGTATCGAGTGATGGAGATCTAAGGGCCCAGACAAGTTGCCTGACTTGTCCCAGGTTACATGAAGTGGCGACATAACATTTTGAAGACCATAGTCAGTCTCTGGATCCCTTGCTGGTCACGGATAGCTTCTTATGTATGTCATAGCTCTCACCCCAGTCGCACACACAAAGAATGAGAGCAGTTTACACTTGTGCAGATTTTCTATATGTTAGTGAACTTCCAGGTACATATTTCTCTCTGGACAATGCAAATGGCCATCAACGCAGCCCCTTATTGTGTTTCTCTGCTGGGCTCTATTGATCTACACCTACCTACGCTGCAGGACGCCTCACACACTGCAGAGGGTCTGCCTGGAATCTGCCCAGAGCCTGTCCTCCTGAGGGACAGGGAGAGGATACCACCCAGAGAGCTTGTGGAGGTGCAGTCAACTCCTGGCGCTTCGCATCTGTTCCCTGCCCCTGGCAGGGACTATCACTGGAATTCGGCAAGAAGGCTGAGGGTAATTACTTGCTCTGGGGCTGACAGCTGTTAAGAACTTGTGAGGGAGTGTCAGTTTTCCACAGGCAACTGCATTTCTGAGAAAAGGGCCTGAACGTGAAGAAGAAGAAAAAAAATAACTAGCACTTATTTCTCTTTCATGAGAACAAGCTGTTAAACCTGAAGTGGCAAGAGAGTTCATAAACCCCTTGATCCTCCACTCTTGGTACATTCCACCCACTCTTGACGAAGAAGTAGGTCTGAACCATAAAATAAACAGTTGGTAGGGCTTCCCCTACCTCCCCTCCCCCAAAGCACACACTGAGAACCTAGTGAGTTGCCTTAAAGATTCCTCATTTGCAGGGAGGAAGGAACGAAGGCATATCTGAAGGATGAGGCCAAGCCACTGTGGCACATGCTCTCCGATGCCCATCCATCACTTGTGTTGGGCGATGCTAGCAGACACATGCGCAGTGGCTGGTACTTTGAATGTGATGAAAGAGCTATCTGAAGCAGCTCTGCATATAAAAAAACATATAATCTGGAATAAGAACTAACTCCTTAAGAAAAAAAAAACCTAACTCCTTGGCACCAATTAAAAACTGAAACAAGAGCCCTACCCACAATTCAGAGATAGCAGAGTGTTGGGAGCAGAGAGGTCACGGAACTGGAGCATTGTCTCCCGACACTTCTCCACCCCAGCCTTCTCACTCAGGCTGCCTCTTTCCTATGTGAATGGTTTTCCTAAGAACGCACTGTGACTTCCTAAGTGCCCAGTGATGGACTGCTAGCTTGAGTAAGCTTAAGTGAGAAGGTGTCCATCTCAGTGGCACATTAGGCACACCCGAATACCTCTAAAAGTGACCTAAATATAAGCCCGACCTTAGACCGACCCAAAGTCCCCACCAGTGTCAGACTCTAATGGGCAACTGGGTTGAGAACCACAGGTGTAAACAATGAAGGGTCATTTGATTTCCCAAAAGAAAAAGCACCAGACGGCCAGGTAGAGCTGCCCTTAGACACCAGTCAACACCTTCTGCTCCACTTCTCCCATGCTCTGGTACATTTTAGACCAGTCCCCCACGAGCAGAATCATTATGGTGGCTCTGACCTACACTTTACTGAATAGAGAGGATAGACCTGTTCTGTCTGGATTCTTGTCTAAAACTCTGCACCCTCCATTGGGATGAAGGTGGACAAAAAAGAAAAAAAAAAAAAAGACTGATAGCTCCCTAGGGGCATGTCCTTACTCTACACAGAGATATTATCTTTGGTCCAGATTGTTTCATGATAACTTTCTTTCCCTGAGGGAGATTAAAGTAAACCTAGTTATTCAAAGTATTGTTCATAGACCAGCAGCTAGGACATCACCTCAGAGCTTCTTAAAAATGGAAATTCCAACATGTATGAATTATATCCATATACACACACATATGTATAAAAGTTTTGTTACTGTTTCTTCTGTTTAAATATGTGCAACTATGGGTATTTCTTCCACCCTCAAAAAGATGACCTGAAAGTAGAAGAGAGATTCCCAGGAAATGGGAAAGGGGAGCTGGAGATGGATGGGAAGGAAAAGGATTGGGAAAAGGAAGGGCATGATTCATGTGTGACACGTGTGTATGTATGGAATACCACAGTGAGCCATGTGCAGTGTGTGTGTGTGTGTGTGTGTATGTGTGTGCAAGTCCCACTCATGTATATAACTAATATGTATTAGTAATTATAATTTTCAGAAGAAGAAAGCATAGCTATCCCTCCCTCTCGGGTCAAGTCTCTCTCTCCTCCACAGCTGCTGGAAGCACTGTCACTGGCATCAGGTCTGCGGAGCCCAGTTGCCAAGAAACCCAGTCACTCTTCTCATTACTCCTCCTCAAGAGCCAGCTCCAGTCAGGTTCAGGGACAGTCTGTGGTTTTGCTGCTGTAGCTGATATGCAAGAGGTTTTGCTTTGGGCCAAGTAGGGTCCTGCAGCTGGTGCTTATCAGCCACACCCTGCCACACACAGATGTGTCCACCCTGACCTTCCTGGCTGAAGACGTGTGGGAACTCTGAGCTTCCCATGGGAATGGAGGACAGAGTGGGGAAGTAAGCTGGTGTAGGAGGGATGGCACACTGCCAGCTGTCCCGGTGCAGACCTGGCATCCTATCGGGACACTGCTCATCCAGACCCTTGGTCCTCCTGTGAAAAGACAGTCCACTGGAGTTCTCACACCTCTGCCTTTCTCTGGCTGTTTCCTTTTGCATTCTAAAAAGGAAATATGTCAATTTGTGGGTATTCAATAAATATTAGTTGAAGAAATAAATAGATGAATAAGTAAACAAATGATGTTTAGTTCACGTAAAGGAAGAAAGGGCTCAACTTGGGTTTTCCTTTGCATTGGTAAATGCATAGTGTCACGTCTGGGAAACGACATAGACTTTCAGCCACTTTTATCATTTTTGTTTTAGATGGTTCCTGCTCCACCACCCTTCAGAAACAAGAGCTCCTCCATATATCTGCATTCTCAAATTCCACTTTTTAACTCTCCCACATACGGGCTTCAGGGGGAGCCTGTGCTTTGGTCTCCAGGACTGCTTGCCAGCAATGTGTATAAAACAGGAGCATGATTTCTCCTAATTATCCAAGTACTTTCATCTTAAGAAGAAATGCATTTGTATTGTCTGAATGTGAGCTAAAAAAAAAAAAAAAAAAAAAGCATCGCTTCATTTGATAGAAAAGCCAACAGAATCCCTGGGAATGGGAGAGCTCTGCCTGAGGTCACACAATTAGCAAGAGGCAGTCAGTCATCAGCCTGGACCCTAAGCTGCTTGAGTTTGAACCAGTTCTTTGTCCTTCCTGATCACAGGGCAGGGGGTTGAGAGCTCAGTTATTAACCATCACATAGGGTCTCCATGCTGTCACTTTCCTGGGACTAGAAGGTATCCTACTAAGGGTATCCTACACGCTTGGTCTGGTGGCTTCTCCTCTAATGATTCCAGTAAAAGATCTTTGGTGTGATTCCAGAAGTCAGTTCAACACTGACCCAAAGTTACAGAGCTGTTTTTCCCAAAGTCCACTTTTTCTGTCTCCCTTCACCAGCTCAAGCAGTCATGAAGAGGATTTTGCTCAAACTTTCCAAAGTAACTTCCCCTTTTGGCTGATACCAAGCATGTGCAGCTTCAGTCCAAGGAATACTAAGTTTATGAGCCACTAAAAATAGACAGTTACAACTCCTCCTATGCCTGCCATGTTCCCCACTAACTACACACAAAGACACACACTCTCCAGTGAAGAAGGTTGGAAAAAGCAGTACATACTCCAAGCTATGGTATCACCAGATGGGAAATCAATCTAAGAAACTACAATGCCATTTCAGGAATGGGTCTGACCCAAATATTACCACTGGAAACTACAACGCCCATCAGTGCATTTTCTAGGCCTGGATTCTACTTTCCACATCCAAAGGACTGAAGTAACAGTACTGCCAGGACTGACAAGCCCAACACAGCTCTTCACTCGATTGCAGACCCTCATCTCTTTGGGGAATGGAAACTAGGTTTAATGCATAGCGTCAACTCAGGATCATTCCAGAACAGTTGCACCAGGTCAGGCCAATTGGAGAGACTACTCCTTGTCCTTTTATCCAAGGTCTGTCTCTGACCATTTTGAAGGGTCTGTTCATTTTACAGGATCTGGAAAATAACCAAGTTAAGTGTTTTACTTATGTTTCAATGTTCCAGGTTTCCTGCCAACCATGTACCAAGAATCCCTAAGCTACATCTCACTGATATAAAAACTTTAACTTCTAGATTTGGTCAGTTGGGTGTCCAGTAGGCCTTTATAATATTCTAAATAGCACTAGGATGGAATCATTGACCATACCAAGAATGGAGCACCTAAGTGTTTATGAGAAACACTGAAGCCCTGAAGCAAATGGCTTTCATGCAGATAAGCCTGTGAAACACCCAAAGTTACAAAGTATCAAGAAACTGTGAAGGCCTTAGGAAAGCAAACGATACTTTTTCACCTATTGTATCCAGAGGGTGAGTGGGATTCTGTTTTCCCTTGAAGAAATGGTTTCAAGCTGTGCCAAACATCATTCTCTCTCTCTCTCTCTCTCTCTCTCTCTCTCTC
>NW_021604594.1:12720054-12729646 GCF_004785775.1 Grammomys surdaster
GGAGAGCCAGAGCTTCCTTTATTGGCCATTATAGCAATTAACAATTCTGTTTACATTTATTTATGTGGGGAGGGGACACAGAACTTCCATCAAAATCAGAAGGACAACTTCTGGAGTGGTTCTCTCCTTCTACTTTGTGAGTACTGGGGATTGAAGCTGGGCCCTGGGCTTGTGAATGCCCTTACTTGCTGAGCTAGCCTGCTAGCACTCACTTGCAATGTTTTACCAACTCTTTAAAAAACAAACTATATTCCTAATCCTAATTTCACATTCTTGAATTTAAATCTGATTGCAAGTGTTGTCCCAGATGTCATGTGGTGCTCCCCAACTCAGCCCTCAACCCCTACCCCTGATAGGGTTTCTCTGTGTAGCCCTGGCTGTCCCGGAACTCACTCTATTTCAGGCTGTCCTTGAACTCAGAGATCCACCTAATTCTACCTCCCAAGTACTCCAGGGTGTCTTATTTTCTATTTTGTTTACCTTCTTATCCACCTGAGCCCTATCAATTCTTTAGTCCTTTTTTTTTTCTATTATGAAGCCATGATGAGTAATGATGAGTAGCCACCATTTGTAAGGTCTTATTATTTATTGTTCCTATTTTGTACAGGAGAGAAGGAGTGAAGGGAATTTCCCAGAATTAGAAACCTAGCAGTTGGACACAGCCGCACGGAAGTCTTCTGACTCTTACTATACTGCTCTTTCCATGATCCTTCTTACGATATAGAAGAATCCTGGAGAGCAGGCTTTTGTCACTCTGTATGGACCTCCTCTGTCTGTTGATACTCCCCTGCACCTTGGCCACACCTATGTCAGAGCTCATCAGACATTTACTGCTTTTCTTCCTCCCAGAGAGTGAAGACTTGCCCTTATCTTGAATTTCTCATTCTTCATACAATAGCTTAGCCCTTTGTAGGTGTTCAGTAATGTAAGTAGGATGAAGGAGTAATTAACAAATGAACACAGAAGCATCCCAGTGATGCTTATACCGTTGACTTTACTATTATGAGGCAGCTAACCTTAGCTGAACAGGCTCATGGGGGCGCTCCAGAATTGAGCCTTATACCTTGATACATTTACACTATAGACTTTATTACCACAGCACATTTGAAAGTATCGTAACATTCAAATTACAAATGTGTACTTCTGTGGTTATAAATATTATAAAGGCATGTAATAATGATAATAAATATTAAAGCAACTATACTGGATTATTCTAATCCAAAAAATTCTTTTCTTTTAATTGTAATCTCTATTATTCTCCATGATAAAATGACTCCCCTGTAGGCTTATATTTTTAAAACCTAGTTTAATGAGGGTTCTTAAATTCTTCAATCTCCCTTCTAGCCCACCAATATAGGGGGGGAAGAAAGGTTAATAGGAAATGGAGGGACATGAACCTATTTAGAAGTAGTTCTTTGGAGCAATTTCAAACACAAATCAGTCAGTAGCAGTAGCTTGACCTAGAAGAAACTGCAAGGCTCTGCCAAATTGGCACAAGTCCACCAAAGTGGTAAGAAACAGCCAGAATACCATGAGAAGCTCTCTGGAGCTTTTTTTCCTTTACAAAGTTACAACAAGCGAAGATCAGCAAAGACCAGCAAAGCACAGCAAGGTGAACCAATGCAAGAGTGTCCTCTTGCTGTGGGAACGCGTGTCCTCTCAAGTGTCTGTTCCAGCAAGACATTATCTGCTCTTTCACAAGACAGCTTCCTGAAAAGTATCATATGACACAACTGAGTTTCCAGAAGTTTTCACTTCTCTCCCCCTTCTCCCCCAAACACTGTCTAAATCTATCACTACTTATATGACAAATATTTATCCCTCATAATGATAGGTCATGATTTTGGTCCTTACTCCCCACAGAAAAACCACATAGAATGTGCCAGCTTAAGATGTACAGAGTGTGAGATTAGAGAAATGGCTCAGTGGATAAAAACACTTATTGCTCTTGCAGAAGACCTGGATTCAGTTCCAAACACTGGCCTGGCAGCTCACAACTGTCTGTAACTCCTCAAGTCCCAAGGGATCCAACATCCTCTTCTGGCCTCCAGGGATGTTAGGCTCATACGTCATATGAGTAGGAAAATATTTATATACATAGAATAGAACAAATAAACCTAAAATATTTAAAAAAGAAAAAACTGGTTTTTTGAGACAAGGTCTTTCTCTATATTTTTGGCTATCCTGAAACTTACTGTGTAGGCCAGGCAGACCTTGACAGAGATCTGCCTGCTACTGCTCCTGAGTGCTGATCAAGGGCACGGGTCACTATACCCACCTAAAATTTAAAATAAGAAAAGACAAGAGTGGGTTTGTATGGCTGGGAAGACGTGGAAGTTTGAATATTCAAAATGAAGTAATTGGGGTACTGTTCATTTTAGACGCCATGTTTTAATCCAAAGACTTCTCATCGTTGGGAAAGTTCTGTTCTGTCATTGTTACTAAAATTCCTTCTTCAGGAGAGACATAGAGCAACATCTATCTTTCTTTCAAAGTTCCAAAGATAAACTGAGGCACAATTCTGCCAACCATCATTCTAGACAACCAATGAATATACTAGGCTTTCTTAGGTAAGGGGTTATTTATAGGAGTGTGGGCATTCCTCACCCAATAGGCTGAATCTAATAGGGATGAGGGCTTCTTTGCAGCCACATAGATGCTATCTTCCTTGGCCTCTACAGCTCAACACCTACCCAGACTCGTGCAGCCTTGATAAGCACTAGGGAGTATCTAGATACTCAGAAGAAAATCTCATGCCCTACTTGGTGCCTATGGGCTATCGTGTAAACCATCAACCAGCACAGCTGGATGGTCTTTAGCAAGGGATCTCAGTGGAACTCCCCAAGATGGTGGTTGCTTGGCTTGGAGGATGGTCAGAGAACAGTCCTCAGTTGTCTACTCAGGCACAGTTAGCAAGTGAGGAGCTAGCATCAACCTGCATCAGTGTCTTCTCACAGCGAAGGGGATTCTTAAAAGCAAAGCTTAGAGGATTTTCGTTCTCTTCCTATTTTTATTCACTGTGAAGATGGAAAGGAGGTGTTGTTGTTGATGCTATTGCTAAAGAATCATTATAGGATTAAAAGAGAAAAAAAAAAGGGCAAAGGCTGAGTAATTGTTTATGTAATTATTTATGGCTTATCTAAGATCAAAAATTTTTAGGCCCTCTGAAGCAAAAGGGAAGTGGTTGTTTCCTGTACACAAACTTGCTTTGTCACACTCCACAATTTGAAGCCCATAATAAGCAGTATAGGGCATGATGGCTTCTCCCCTGGGAGAGGGGTAATTCCTTAAAGATCTTAAAGCTATTTGGTTCTGAAAGGAGCCCAAGTTTCCCTCGTCTTGACCATCGTGGTGCCGAAGGCACTTAATGGAAGGAAAGTTTCACTATTTCCAATGCTGGTGGAAGTTCAGTCCTTAGTACAGGAAAACTGGGGCTTAGGAGTCTGGAGAGCTGATGGGAAAGAGCCAGCAGATTGCTGTAAAGCAGATGTCAGCCTGACTCCACCTCCAGTCTTTCAGGCTGCGTCTGGTGGGAACTGCATCCTGAGAAAGTGATGAGGGTTAAAGTTCAGCAGTGCCTCATGGCCTGGGTTTGAAGTTCAAGGGTTTGGGGGGCACCTCCCTGATCCAGAGCAGTGCTCGGAAGGATGCGAAACTGACAAAGGGGAGGGGACAGGAAGGCCAGCGTGACCTCTGCTCACTTTTGCAGGCTGCTCTTCTGCTCAGGTCTCCAGCCATAGGCAACTTCACACAAATGACCCTCCCCTGGCTATAACCACGTGACAGTGTAGGTTGTGAGAGACCATCCTCAGAGCCAATCAATCATCATCTTGAGGAGTTCCCTGTGTGCCTTTGCTACGGCTCTGAAGGAACTAGATTTTCTCTATTCTTTTCAGGGGCTTTCCGCATACTTGGCCCTCTGCCTAGAAGACACAATTGCCCCATGCCACCTTGTACTTACTCAGAAATCACTTTTTATGGAACACTTTTCCAGAGCCATGCTACACCCGCAAGACTAGATTAAGTGCCCTTCCCCCTGGCATCCCCCTAGCCCTGTAGAAATAACAGCATGGTAGTTACTGTTTACCTCAGAAAACCTGGATAAGCTTTCAACCGTCTTTCTAATGTGTGGGATACTTCAAAAACAGTCTTACTCAGAACCCACCGTAAAAGAGCAGATGCTTTGAGAAGGCAGTAGAAGAGGGACACCATGCTGAGTCCCATCTAAGGTACACTCACCCCAACTAAGAAGCACAGGTAGGAATATGCACACATCCTTGGGGGAATTTTACTATTTTGTAGCAGGGGAAACACAGAGATCTGCACTCAAGGAGTGGAAATGTGATCTTTTATGTGAAGGCCTCATGTGTTAATTTTATAAGCCCCGTATATAAAACCAGTGGCCTTTAAAAATTTGTCTACCTTATCTATTAAACTATCAGTTCCAGGACTGCCAAGATGCTCGAGACATAAAGGCACTTGCCTGTTAAGCCTGACAACCGGAGTTTGATTCCCAGGAGACATATAGTGGAGAAAGAACCAACTCCCACAGATGATCTCCTATCTCCTACCTCCATGTATGTCTCCTTCCCAATAAATTAATATGAAGTATGAATTCCTTAAGGGCCACATCCCTGAACCAAAGAACATGTGGTACGGAACAGGAATGGAGGAGCAATGAAGAGAGCACACGGACAAGTAGCTTTGCCACTAAAGGGATAGGAGACCTGGGACCTTAGACCTGGTTAAAAAACAAACAAACAAAAAAAGCCTGGAAAAGATTTTCAAAGAACCAAACAAAGGAGACCAAGAATCTAACTGTAGAGTATACAGGGCAGGTGCAGAAGCACACAGCAGCAAGAACGATCCCAGCCCAGAGCAGGGCTCAGCTTGAGGCCCAGAATGCACCGCGCACTGTAAGGGTTTTCCGGAAACTCAGTGGAGGGACATTCCAAGCCTGACGCTTAGTGCTCTGAAGATTCTTATCTGTCTCTAACTGGAGTGGCTTTCTCAGACCAGAGAAAGAACAACAGCAATCTGAAACGAACTTAATTGGCCTGGACAGTGCCAATAGTAACATGCGTTGCCATGGTAGCTAATGCGCACACTCCTTCTCAATCAATAATGCCGCCTTATCTGCTTTCTAAAGAAAGGATAAATGAAAAAAGGAAGGAAGGAAAGCCACCGGTCCTGCAAAGATGCCCATATTCTTGAGCTGTTACCTTTCTGGATTCTACTCGTTGCCTGAAAAGCTGACAGGGTTATTTGGGTCCCAAAGAGCAAACAACTCTCACTTGATCACAGGGGCTGCTGGCATCTTGCAAGGAAACTTGTGCTCTGTTTGACTGCTGGAAGGTGGAGGGCATTTTGAGTCACCAGAGAGAATTGGGAGAATTATTCAGAGTCCATTCCTGATGACATAGGTAGTAATTACAGAAGAAGAAATGGAAACTCGAAAAGCGCTAAGAAATGAGTTCTGCCTTTAAAGGCAGGGGATGATCTTATCATATTTTACGGTGACATTACATGTGGATGCTTTTAAAACTTCTCCGGTCGAAATGATCTGGAATCGGGACTCCATTGAAGATTAAAGAGCTTGGGGCGGGAGAGGGGATGAACTTACGTCTTTGTTTCATTGGTTCGGCTCCAGCCTTTCTCCTTCATAGAAAACAGACACAGGGAAAAAAGCTCTGAGGTCATCGTATGGATGCCCTGAGGGTCAGAACCAGTCTATTCTCTGCGGGGCTGGGTGAAGTACTCCTTTCAGGCAGTTTTGAAAGAGTTTAAATAATGCAGCTCCCACCACTTCCTTCAACAAATTTTAGTATTCATGGTCTTGAGCAAAAGCCTTTTTTTTTTTTTTTTGTAACAAAATGGCAGGCAGATAGTGAGTAGCTGGCTGCGGCTCTCAAGTCAGCGAGCTGCAAACCTTGCTTACTGTTGTCACACATGTAAAAGAGACAATGCTAAGAGGTGGCTTCCAGGATGCCACATATCAGGAGCACTTTTAGGGGTTTGTGGAGTAGTATAAGATTTTGTTTTCTCTTTTTTCATATTCTTTTTTTTTTTTGAGTTTGGGGTGTATGTGTCTATTTGCAGCTGGGTGTGAGTGTGCATATGTGAATGCATGCACCTAGAAGCCAGAAGACAATCTTGTATGTCATTCCTCTGATATTGTCCGCCTTGGTTTTTGAGACAGGGTTTCTCGTTTGGCCTAGAACTTGCCAAATAGGCTAGGTTGGCTCTGCCTCCACAATGTTGAGATTATAAACTCACATCACCACATAGGACTTCTTTGTGTGGGACCTGAGGGGATCAAACTCAGGTCCTCTGGCTTACAAGGCAAACATTGCAAGAGCCAAAGGTATGTTTTAAGTTTTAGTTACTGTGCCTGAGAGAACCTTGAAACAAAAAACTGTTGCTAACCTGTAAGCGTCTTGCCCGAGGATATATCTTTCCTGAAATGCTGGAAGCTACTGTTTATGGGAGAAAACAAGCCCCGTGCTTTGCTCCTCTAAACAAGTATTTTGGCTCAACTGTACTGGATGTAGGTGTGAGGAACAGAGGCAGGAAATACGTCAGGATGTATGCTTGCCCCTGATTGGATGTAAGTGGGAGGTAGACAAATGGGAAGTGCTTCAGGATATACACTTGCTCCTGATTGGACCTTCTGGGAAATACATAGCCTTATAGATTTATCTTTATAAGCCTCTGCAAAATGACTTGTAGACGTTTTCTGGGAACCCAGAAATGGATCTGGCCAGAGTCCATCATCTTGGTCAGTATTTAATTAAAGTTTGTTTCAAATATGGCTGAAGACTGTGGTAGTGGTCTTATTCTCACCCAGTGGGATTAGCAACATCATATCGAGTTACCACTCTTTATACTTGGTCCTGTGTCCTAGAGGGAACCATCAAGCAAACAGCCATCGGTTAACTGAGATTATCTTTAAGCCTAGTTAAGGGACTCACCATCTAAGGGAATCTATGGGTTAGTAAGAGACTCTGCTTGAAATTTAGAGGATTGCCTATGTCAAAGCAGGGCCTGCTGTAGGTACAGTGGCTGGTAGGGAGACCTGAGGGGTCCCAAATAAAGCAAAGATGTGAGTAAAGAGAAAGCATGAGTACCCTTGAGTTAGAGTCCACCCCCTGCACCCCTCCCCCCAAAAACAGACGTGCAAGACAGACTGTTACACTGCTGATGGGAAATGCTGGGAGAAGATGAAGGTGAGAAGATTCAGTCAGTCTAATACGAGAGAGACAAGGGGAGTAACAAAATAAGCCATAAAGAAATTTACATGTCCCAGTTCCTAATCCATTCCTTCTTCTGCAAGGACGCCACATCCTCTATTCTGGGCTCTGGTGAAATGGTATGTGTTCTTGTGTCAGTCATCAATACCTGATGCAGCCTGGCAGAACCTTGACATCACACACACCAGCTTGGACCAAGTAGCAACATCTGTAAGAAGGAAAGGTCCAGGAGAAAATCTCCTGGACAAGATGTACAGTTTAAAACATCGAATTTCAAAAGACACACTCACTTCTTCTTTGGTTATCAGTTTTCATTGGGGCAATAAGCTGATCTGCCTGATGTTTCTATGTGGCAAAACCACCAAGAGTCTATTTCTTGCCCTGGATACATCCTGATCTTCACAGACCCACCCCTCTGCCAATGGTTGGCTGCGTGACTGCCAAATGGCAGGCAGGGAGCATAAGTGCATAAGTATTTCCCTTGGGCTAGGGCTGGGATCTACAAACTTAGTATGACAGAATTGCACAAGTCCCTGAGTGAACGGGGCTGGAGTCCTAAGTGGCAGCCCTTCCTGGTGGCTCTTTAGATGGCTCAGTAGCAGGAATGCACGCTTGGGGCATAGCAGCAGACTCTGCATCTACCCCTGACCAGCTCCCTATTCCACCAGCTGTGCCACGCTTGCTGTACTTCCAAGAAGTATTCCCAAGTCGGCCCCTTCTCAAACATCACCAAATAACCCTACTTACTCCTGTTTCCCTTGTCCCACAAGAGCCCGATCATAATTAAGAAACATATGTCTTGCTGGGCAGTGGTGGCTCATGCCTTTAATCCCAGCACTTGGGAGGCAGAGGCAGGTGGATTTCTGAGTTCGAGGCCAGCCTGGTCTACAGAGTGAGATCCAGGACAGCCAGGCTACACAGAGAAACCCTGTCTCGAAAAACCAAAAAAAAAAAAAAAAAAAAAAAAAGAAAGAAAGAAAAGAAAAAGAAAAAAAGAAACATATGTCTTAGCCAGGTGGTCGTGGTGCACATCTTTAATCTCAGCACTCTGGAGGCAGAGGCAGGCAGATCTCTGAGTTGGAGGCCAGCCTGGTCCAGCCTGGTCTAGAGAGAGAGAGAGAGAGAGAGAGAGAGAGAGAGAGAGAGAGAGAGAGAGAGAGGTGTCCGAGATCCACAGCTCCACAGCAGCCAGGACTACACAGAGAAACCCTGTCTCAAACAAACACCGAAGCAGCAGCATAGATCTTGGAGTCTCCTGAGGAAGCACTGGTGACAGTGATTTCTACCTCTCTCCTTGGGATCTGGTTTTCTCATTGTCAAAAGGAGTAGGGGCAGGTGTTAAGGAGGAAACACCCTTACCATTTTTCTATAACAATCATTGTTAGCATTTCGTTTAGGTACCGCCCCACAGTTACTCAGTGATAGTGGGTGACTGACTCACTATAAAAGGGGCTGCTTGCCCCTTCCTCACTCTCTTCCTCTTCTTTTGCTCTCATAACATCTTCCCCCTCTGTCCCTTCTCTCTCCATTCCCCTCTCCCCTCTCTACGTACGTGCTCATGGCTGGCCTCTCTCTCCTCATCCTCCTTCCTCTTCCTCTTCCTCTTCCTCTTCCTCTCCCCCCCTTCTCTCTCCTCCCCCAGCTACCCTCCCCATGCCCTAGATAAACTCTATTCTATACTATACCACTTTCATGGGGCTGGTCCCTCAGGGAGAAGTGGCCCCCTACCCCACACCATACCTCACCTCCACCATATCCCTGGCTTCTTTTTCTTTGTATAAAAGACAACAATCATCATCACCAACATAAACTGCAAAGGGAAAGAGTCACTTCAGAAGCAATCGTGCATGCTCTCAGTCAAAGATGATGGAAGTCATTTGTTTGTTGAGCCTTTAAATTCCAAATTCTGCACTCCGTTGTAACAGTAGACAGCGGATGGCAAGGAGCATCATACAGAGGGGGAGATTTCAGGGTCGTCTTTCAGTTGAGACTTCTAGAAGAAGCAATTTTACATGTTTTCTGGAATTTTTGGACCAAAAGTTAAATGGGCCAAGAAGAAGCACCCTCACCCCAACTTGGTAGACCCCTAGCACTCATCTTTGGCTAAAATCTGAATTTCTTAAACTGTACGTACAGCTTTTGGTCATGTGTTGAGGTAGCCCATTACTCTGACCCTACTGGCGGAGTCTCTGTTGTCTTAACGATGCCGGAGTCAAAACCTATAGGTGTCATGCAGAAACTTACTCTGAACATGGAAAAATAAAAAACGAATGTGAAGCTAGGCCCTCTGAGGCTCGCTTCATAGAATTTTCATGTGACTGGTTTACCTGCGTCTCAAAACT
>NW_021604594.1:12732646-12742691 GCF_004785775.1 Grammomys surdaster
CTCTTCTTCTTCTTCTTCTTCTTCTTCTTTTTTTTTGGTGAGAGGCTAGCAGATCGGTGAATCTCTCCGAGTTTGAGGCCAGTCGGGGCTATATAATATAATTCAGGCCAGCCATGGATAGTTAGCGAGTTCTTACCTCCACAAACATAAAAGAAAGAAGGGAGATGTGAGATGCTCTCCCTGTTGAAATGAAACAAGAGCCTAGGAAGCTAGTGTCTAGGGTCGTTATTTTGTGTACGCACCCCCTTATCTCCACCCCCACCCACCCCATCCCCGCTGCTGCTCAACTTGTTAGCCTTGGGTTTTGCTACGCTCGGCTTTTCACTCTCGTGGCTCCATTTCTATGCTCGTGGCCCCACAGTTTTGCAAAACAGTGCCTCATATCCCTGGCTCTCTCCCAGTCCTATTAGGATTCTATGTGGGGATTTAAAACAAAGCCTGGCATTCACCGGAAGCCGGCCTTCCATTCTCTTTCCCGATTGCTATGCTAATGAATCTGTTGGATGTCAGTGTGACCTACAAGCTCTTACACTGGGGGTGAGTCCGGTATCTAAGTTTCTGATGAGTTCCACTAAGAAAAAAAACAAAAAACAAAAACCAAGGATCTGGGAAGACCAAGGTGGGGGGCGGGGGGATTAGAGGATTTGAGACGATTCCTAAGAACCAGCTCTGAACTGTGAGATGTGACTGGTCACAGCCCCCCTTGCCATTGAGGGTGAGAGATGGCTGGGCGGGTAGTTCTGCATCACAGGGATTGCTGAAATACCGGCAGCTGAAGAGGAAGTGAGAGGCCAATGGCAGTGTGACCTCAGTGACAGAAAAGTCACTTCACGTTGCTGGGACGGTTTAATGGTAAACATTTTTCTTCGTCTGTCTGAGGTTTGCCCCTAAATAGAAATGCTGACGGTGCGTGTCCAGAGCGCACAGTCCTCTCGTGGGGAGGGCTTCAGGGATTCAGTGAACTTTATCTATTGGGAGTTAGAGGTGTATTTGAGCAGTCTCTCATAGATTTTAACTAAATCATCCCTGATCATGAATTTCTATATGGCTCAAGTGTTTGGATTGCGTCTTTGAGGTTCCACTCACAGAGACCTTCCCGAATATCATAAGCATGAGTGGATGTGTGAGTGTGAAGTTTCAGGAAAGACAGCATGCCTGTGGAGCCCACTTGGTATCCAGTCAGCTGCGCACATTTCCTAGTCTTGCCTCCACAGCGCCACAAAAAATGGATGGCTGAGCCTTTCCATGCTTCAGCACAGCTGAGGAGATTCTCAGGACTGATATTCCAGACGTGAGATGTCCGTGGATTCAACTACAGTGCCATGTGGGGGTCTGGCTGTGGGGAGCACTACACGGAGGACTGTGTGAAAGTAGTCAGAGGCTCTGTGTCTGCTGAAGGGCATAGCCACCCATGGGATGGGCCACTGGAGCCTGGTCTTCACAAGCTTCTTTGAACAACGGTCACCCTGGCCCTCCATGGCATTTGTCATTCATGAAGTTGTCTCCCTTCCTCTGGGTCTTGGAAAAAGTTTTATGCCATTGTTTCCTCGTGGAGAATGGTTTCATATATATATATTTGGTGGGGGGGGGGGTTGGCTGAGTCACTGCAGCTGAATGACTCTCCATTCAGATAAAATGATTTTGATAGTCATCAGGTGGTTGATGAGGCCAGGGCTCTGGCTTATCAGGGCTTAAATGAGTCAACGAGGAAACAGAATCCATTCTACTGATAAACACCTTATGAGTATTGGGCCCAAAGTTGATCTGTTATAGAAAACATACAGATGGAATTTAAAATGTAGAATATTAGAAACGTGAGATACAGGAGTTCAAAATAAGTGTAAATGACCTCAAAACATAGGTCACAATTAGAAAGGACCATATAGTGTTATGGCAGAAAAATATGTCAAAATCTAATCAGAAGCAAGGTTGGGTATTAGGGCTTGTATACATGCACACAATACACATCCCAAGAGTATAGCTTTGCATATCTGTGAATCTGTCTAAAAGTACATGAGTATGTAGAGTAGGGTGGGGAGAGGTCTCTAAGCTGCCATTCTGTCTATCACTTCCTATACCCAGCAAACAAAAGCCAAGGTTAAAATTCTAGGACGAGTGGCTTTCTGGGAACAGGAGAGACAGGGCCATACAGCAACCAGCCGCAGTTCTTGTGACTTTCGAACGACACCTATGTCTTTCAAGGAGAGATCTAGTGACCCAGCCTCGCTGTCTCCTGCTGATCTTCTGATCCCGGACCACAGCCAGCAAAGATAGCTCAGGCTGCCTCAATGCAATCCTCTGCAGAGTCCCATCGAACTAGTTTGTTGCAATGCTTAACAGGAAGCCAGAATTCTTTTAGGACAACAGGCAGACAGGTGAGTTTGGAAGCTGAGAGCAAAGACACGTTTGCAGAGGCAGCTGTTTAGACCATAGCTGCCACAGGCAAAGTAGCAGAGAGGAAAAGACTCAGATCTCAGAACAGTGGTTCCAGATAGCATCTGAGGCAGGGAGGTGTCATGCTTGTGAGCCCTTCACTTCACAGGAATTCTGCTCCAGCAGTCAAAGGACTCCTTCCTCACTTCCAGAGGCAGGTGCTTTATTCCAGGAAAGTACAACCCCCTCAGGCAAGCTTCACTTGAAGTTTGCTGACTTGAAGTGACTTTTGGATCACCAACAGCCTTCCAGAATGTTCATGGGACAATATGGAAGCCAAACATGAAAGGAAAAGCCTGGGCTCCAGGGAAAGTCAGGATGAAGGAACCCAGTTTCCTATGTTGGTAGATAATTTTCGGGCATTTAGCCCAAGCAACTTAACTCTCTTAGACAGAGAGTTAGTTATTCTTTCAAAACTCATACCTTAATAAGTGCTTTTGTTTTAACCCTGGAATAATCTAATTCAAAGTCATTTACTTATTACAGTGAAAGATCCAAGCTCAAAGATGTTTAATTATGCCCAACCTTTATCCCATTAAGCAGATTAAAAGTCTTAACATATTGGCTGGCCTCCTGTAAGGCTGGTCCCTTAGATTTGCATGTTCAATTGCAGTTTGCAAAAAGCAAGAAATTACATCAGCCTTAAAACAGTATTTATTCAGGATCTGGTTTCATTCTGAGATTATACTTGGCTTAATTGTACTCAGCAAGGGAATAATATTACAGTGACAACCACTGAATTCATAAATACGTTTCTGTTAGCGAGAAAGGCCGAAAGAGTCAACCAGTGTAAATTGTCTTTGGCTACCAAGCAATTACTCTTTCAAGGACTTGGGAAACTGTTAAGTCTTCTGGTTCGGTGCCAGCGGTGTTCTTCAATGTGGAGCTGAAATAAAGGAGAGAATAGCACACCTACATAGATGAGCCTTTCATAACATGGAATTCCTTAAAAGAGAGTACAAGAAGAAATCTGAGTACCGTGATACCTACTAACGATATTTGACTTACCACAAGAGGCAGGCAGATACATTTCTTGGAAACAGGCTGTAATTATGAATGATGTGTATGATACAATATTTTCATGCATGACTGAGTTTTCCTTGACATGTTTGTTGTACTATGTACTATGTTGAGACATAGTGTAAAGGTAGAGTCATGTATGCTTACAAATATTCAGGTCTATATCGGGGGCTGTGTGTGCATGGATGTGTGTGTACAGTGGGCTGATGGGAACTGGTTCACAAGCAGCAGTGGAATAAGAGGCCTTGTTGTAGTGATTGCCAGTTTCAGTGATGTAAATGCTCCTGCCGTAATCAGTTTTAAACTAGCAATGTGGATTTACTGAATGCAGAGCTGGTGACAGGTGTATAGGCATGGCACAGCACATTATACAGGACTCCCAGCACACAGATCTCAGAGATGCAAACTATTATGAAGGAATGAATTTGGTTGGTTTTTTGTTTTGTTTGTTTGTTTGTTTTGTATATATATATATATTTTTAGATAGGATTTCTCTGTGTAGCTTTGGCTGTCCTGGAACTCACTCTAGACCAGGCTGGCCTTGAACTGTGAGATCTACCTGCCTCTGCTGCCTCCCAAGTGCTGGGATTAAAGGCATGCACCACAACCACTTGGCTGAACTTTGGTAATTTATTATATTTGCTATGAACATAGTTTATTTGCTGTTTATATAAATGTTAATAAAACTATGTTTAGGAGCAACCATGTTATTAATAATCATGTTTAAGGCCCGGAGCCATGGGCTCCTTGGTTAAGAGCACCTGATGCTCTTGCAGAAGACCCAGGTTCAGTCTCCCTCATTCATATGGCAGCTAACAACTGTGACACCAGTGCCAGGGGAATCTAATGTCTGCTTCTGACCCTCACAGAAACTGTACACACAGCTCACACAGATTCTTGCAGCACACACAGACCTGGCAGCAAAACATTCACACCCAAAAAGTAAAAAGAAACAAATCTCCAAAATAATAATAACTATGTTTGACTGTTGACTTGCAAATCTTAATATCAGCACCCGGGAAGCAGACCCAACATACTGATGTGCTGCCAGTGTGTGTGCCCATGCGTGCATGCAGGAGCGTACACGAAGCATTCATTGACAGAAGCATACCTCCAGGTCAAAGAAAGTATGAATGCTAGTGAATTCCAGAGCAAATCGGAACGCCCACCAGGTAGGGCAAAACCTGGCCATGAAATCCAGAGTAAACTCCAAACCTAAGTTATAAATTAGGTTGTGAATTCAAGAATTCCTGAGAGTTGGGTGGAAGCAACATTAGTGCCAAGCTGTCCCTACCATGACCGCTCTTCCCCACAGCATGGATGGGCAATAACACTTAAACAATGGGCACGATCTCTTCAGAGGACTACTCAAAGTCTATTGTTTGCCCTGACAGAATTTGAGCTCATAGCAGTGAAACTGTTTAATTATTATTATTACCACCACCATCATCATTTTGGTTTTGAGACAAGTTTTCTCTGTGTAGCCCTAGCTTTCCTGGAACTCGCCCTGTAGACTCAGAGATCCAACTCAGACACACACCTGTCATGGCCTCCTGAGTGCTCAGATGAAAGGTGTGTGCCGCTGTGCTGAGCTTTGAGGCTATCCCTTCTTTCTGAAATAATTGTTTCTCTATTCACTGTATAAAAAAGTCCCATGCTCCTATGAAGACCCAGCTTCACTGTCACCAAGGAAGCGTGCCTTGAACTCTTCATGCAAGGAGCTCCTGAACACATGATTGTACCTTAGAACATATTTGCACCATTGCTATTATTATAACCAGGGGGAAAATCTTGTATATTACCCCCCCCAATTTACCTCCAGGTAGGGCTTTTCAATTTTAAGAACGAGTTTCCTTAATTAGATCATTTCCCAGCTAAGTAAATATTAAACTTCAGTTCAGCTACGCCTTTGGTTAAGGAGTCATAGCTTCCACATTTCTTCCCAGAATCTCTGTGGGAAAGAGGGGAAGGGAATGAAGGTAAGGAGAACCCATGGTCCAGGGAATGAGGTGACCCAGTAAGTGCTGACAAGGTAGAGACCGTGCCAGCTTATTCTGTGAACCTATTAAACTCAAGCACAGCTGCCTCTTCCAGCGGTTAAATATTAATCAGTGACACTGTTCCTTCCATTGGGCATTAATCAGACTTTGTTTAAATAAGTAATACTAGGAGTTACCTTCCAGGAAGTCTACCTAAAGCATGGTAAGGATTTTTGCACATTCTAAGAAGCAAAGTCCATGCCTTTCACACACACACACACACACACACACACACACACACTGCTATAGACTAATGTGAAGATGGAAATGTCCCTGGATTTAATTGAGTGGAACCCCAGTGACTTAGAGAACTAGAATGAAGCCTGCCACACACGGAGCTGTTGGGATGCCTAGTGACTTGACTTCTCTTTATGTGTCTTGTGTATGGTTGTATACTTAAATATCACAGAGAATTGAAGACTGGAGGCAAGAAGGGCTGGACAGACATTTTCCCAGAGCTAGTAAATGAACTAGTCTGGGTCTTTTTAGAAACATTAAGGGCTCTGACATAAGAGAAGGAGATTGAAATTAAGGACTTCCTGAGGCAGGGGTGACAGAGGGTTTCAAGCCACCATGTGGGTGGGACTTAGGGTCAGGCTAGGTGAATCTCTGATGATTCCAGCTAGTAGACAGATGTTCAGTGTGCTCAAAGAGACTCTCATCACAGAGACCCAGTAAGACAAGAGAGCTCTAAGATCAGTTGTCACGCTTGAGCAGAAAATGAGCTCACCACAGATTTCTGTGCTCTTTAAATCTAACATACAGTCATTCTAACCAAGCTTGAGGCCTAAAGCTGTGGCTTTTGATTTGTCCTAGAACATAGAACAATAGGCTTCATAATCCACTTTATGGGTTTTTTCAAAGAAACCACTTTCCAGACCAGACAATATAGACAGCTGTGTCATAGTCTTTGTTCATTAGTTGTACTTAGGAAGATGAAAAAGACAGAGTCAAGACCAGACCTGTCGTATGAATGAAGTTTCCTGGACAGTCTTATGGGTAATCTTCCCAGAGCAGCCCAAGGCAGTGTTACCTGGGGGTAAGAGAATGGAAATTCCTACCCATCTGAGTCACTCTCTGTAGTCTCCTGGGTAACTTGCCGAGCCACCCAGGGCTAAGACAGGATGGGAGGCCAGGATACCCAGGGCACAGATAATTCAAAGGAATGAAGGGGAGATTAGTGGCAAAATCTACAGGATTACAAGAAGCCACAAACCCCTCCTTTTGGCACAAGCATTCATAATCAGAAATGTAAATATGCTTTGTTGCATGTACTCTTTCTAAGATCTTTTTACAGAAGCCAGAGAGATATTACTGAAGAGACTGGGATTTTAAGAGCCACATACCAGCTGGTGACAGTCACCCATGTTTCCATACCTTACTGCCTCTGAAGTCTAGAAGTGTCTTACACCTCTTATTTTCACACTGCTGAACATGAGATGCAGCTTACAATTCTTTTTTTTATTCACTTTACATCCCGATGGCTGCCCCCCAGCTAATGATTCTTAGTTGAACACACATGCCTGCTTTTCTCAGTAGGTATATGGACACCTACCTCCTTTGTCCAGTTGATCTGAAGAAGAGATATTTGATGGCTCTGCTGGAGCTGTGTATTTTCCCCGAGGCAGACATGCTAGAGGCAACCAGCAGTACTTCTAGACAGTAATGGAGGTCCACTCCAAATGTACCTAGAACAGTGCTTTGATAGGACACATAGGAATGCATGAGCCCTACCCCCACCCCTGCCTACTGGGAGGGCTCTGGAAGACAGCTAGGAGAAAGGGACTTGATTAACAATAACAAAGAAATTGATGCTTCCTAATGCAACACTGCTTAAGATGTCTGCAGTTCCTTTGTGTTCCATTGTGGTTTGGCGTGTGTGTGTGTGTGTGTGTGTGTGTGTGTGTGTGTGTGTGTTGGAATATACCATGAGGTATGTGTATGTGGTGATCACAGGACAGCTTTCTGGAGCTGGTGTGCTCATCTTCCTCCTGGTTTTGAGCTGTGGTCTCTCCTGTTCTGCCATCACGATTCATACTGTAGGCGAGCTGGCCTAGGAGCTGCAGACTGCAGGCGAGCTGGTCTGGGAGCCAAGTGTCCTCTAATTCAGTCCTCTTTCCTCAGCATAATGAGTGTTGGGATTACAAACTTACAGCACCATATCCATCTTGTGGTTTTCCATTATGTCTGTCCTAAGGGAGGTATGAAGGTCTCCAGAGAGTCAGTTATGAATCTTTGGTTAACATTTTATTTTAAAAGTGTGTGTGTGTGTGTGTGTGTGTGTGTTTGTGTGTGTTGGGGGAGGGTTAGAGTACAATGTGAGGGAGCTAGTTGTGTCCTTCCAGCATGTGGATCAAAGCCAGGCTGTACTCTTGTCAGCAAGCTCCTTAACCCACTGATTCGTCTTGTCAGCCCATTGATAATTTATACATACACCAAAGAAGCAATTTTATGTCTCTCTTATATCTACAATAAAAAATTGGGAATGTATTTCGTATGACAGTTTCATTTCCATCATTATTACTTGTATTGTAAGTAATGGTCAAAAATAGATTGAAATGAGTTTAAAAGTCAAAATGAGGGGGTGTTTGTTTGTTTGTTTGTTTGTTTTTATCTTCAGAAAAACAGTGAATTAGAGACAGTGAAGAGGCGAAGTCTTGAGGGAGTCAGCTGTGTTTTTAAGGTTCTGACTGAGAAAAAGGAAGATGGAAGCAGAAAAGAATGTGAGGAGAGTGGGCTGAAGAGATGGCTCAGTGGTTAAGAGCACTGGTTGTTCTCCCAGAGGACCTGGGTTCCGTTCCCAGCACACATGTGGCAGCTCACAGCCATCTGCAATTCCAGTTCCAAGGAAATCCAACTCCCTCATCTGGTCTCTGAGGGTACTGCATGCATGTGGTACATAAAAACAACATTCAGAACGTCCACACACACACATAGAATAAACTAAATAAAATCTTTATTTAAAAACAAGGGGCTGGAGAGTTGTCTCAACGGTTAAGAGCACTTGTTGCTCTTGCGAACGATCTGGGTTCATTTCCCAGCACCCACATGCAGGCTCATCACCAGACACACATGCAAGCAAAACACATACACATTATCATCACCACCATCGTCTAAAACAAAAACAACAACAAAACATTTGTCACAGTCGGAACAGAAGGCTTTGGTCTTCCTCCAGGCACCTACAGCTGTGTGGTTTCAAGTAAACCTTGTACCCTGTTTGTCTGCTTCCCCTCTTTGAAGCGTACTGACAGGAAGAGCAGGTGAGCATTAAATGAATTCGTCAGGACGGTGCTGCACCAATCTTTGCTCTTCTCACTGTTTTGTTGTTGGGATTCCAGACTGAAGCTACCACAGCTCTGGATCAGCCATGGGCAGTCACTGGCTTTGAGGTTTGTAGGTAGGTTTCACCTGCTCGCCGTCCCCACTTCTCCTTTGAGTTCTTTCTGCACTCTTACTTTCTGCTTCTGTCTTCCATTCACATCCCAAGAGAAAAGGGCTCTGACTGGCTCAGCTACCTTCCATTCTGATCCTCCATCTGATGAACTGTCCAGCCTATGTGGCGGCCGTTCCTAGTCCCATCAACTCGCTCATGTACCAGAACATGCAAAGTGAGAGGCACCAACCTCAGGCCTCACCTAGCTGGATGGGACAGTGACTTCTGAAGACAGAGAAAGTCCGAAGTCCTCAGTGAATCAACCATCAGCCCCCAAGAAACCTGCCCATTTTCTTCAGACTCCTGAGCTGCAATTCAGAATCACTGAGATAGCAGACCCATATTTGGGAGCCTGACTCCATTGTTTCTCCCTCACAAACCCTTCTAGAAAGCTCTAAGGACAGGCTGCTTCTCCACTTTGCTTCCTGGTATAGCCATGGTCATACTCTGTCATGGGAAGAGGTTTCCCGAACACTCGAGTGGAGAGTGAGCTTTTGTGTGGAAAGTAATGCACTCAAAGGAAGTTTTGTTTTTCCCCCATTTGCTTAATTTGGCTGGCTTTAGTGTGCTGAATGAAGGTTGGGCAGTTGTATAAGAATGTGGAGAAGATGAGTTCAGAAATCTGAGTGATTACATCCGGACTTCATGCTTACGGTTGCAAATGCAGAGACATCTGTCATTTGTCAGCCTCTAAGTGAAGCAGGCACGCAGCAGCACCTGTCTGGTCAAATGCTTTCAGCTTTGGGCCATCTGAGGGTGGGTTTTGCTGACACCACATAAATTTCATCTCGCTTTAAAGGGTTCCGCCTGTGAGGAGCAAACACAGGAATAAAGACCAGGAAACCACATAAAATGTGGGTTTCGGCTTCTGTTAGCTAGTGTGAGGTGAGGGGCAGGCAGAAACAAGAGTCCAGGAGAGAAATGACCCATCCTAACAGGCTTCCCAGGAAATAAGGCTGCAGCCTGGATAATGACTGAGGGGTTGGTCCACACAAGATGTGGAGGACATCATCCTTCAGCAGCAATCCCCGTGTGTCAGGCTGTAATAAGAACTAAGTTGTTGAAATGACAAACCCCCTTTCTTGGTTCAGGGATACTCCTAGGGTTTCAGTTTCTG
>NW_021604594.1:12742701-12765487 GCF_004785775.1 Grammomys surdaster
AGTTTCTGAATGGAAGCAAGAAGCTAGAGAGCTGGGAAGAGAAATAGGTGTGTACACATCGCTGGGAGAAAGAGAGATGGTGTCATGGTTTGAATATGCTTGGCCCAGGGAGTGGCACTATTTGGAGGTGTGGCCTTGTTGGAGTAGGTGTGTCACTGTGGGAGTGGACTTTAATACCCTAATTCTAGCTGCCTGGAAGCCAGTGTTGTGCTAGCAGCCTTCAGATGAAGATGTAGAACTCTCAGCTCCTCCTGCACCATGCCTGCCTGGATGCTGCCATGTTCCCGTCTTAATGATAATGGACTGAACCTCTGAACCTGTAAGCCAGCCCCAATTAAACGTTGTCCTTTTAAGAGTTGCCTTGGTTATGGTGTCTGTTCACAGCAGTAAAACCCTAACTAAGACAGATAGGGAGCTGGAATTGGGGGTGCAGAGCTTGGAACAAGTGTCTAGAGGTTTCTTGAAGCCACAGAAGTGAGGGTCACGGCACAGTGATGGGGACTCAGGTCACAAAACAAGCCCACCTCACCATTCTCTTAGAGGAAAAAAAAAAGGCCAAGATATGGAGGTGTCCACAATCAACTTAGTTATGAAGCTAATGTACCTATCAGGCTAGGAAGGACAATGAGACACACTATGTGCTCTTTCAATCACCTAACCTGCTCTCTGTCTAGTAGTATATAGGATAGTTTTTCCCAACCTGTGGGTCGCGACCCCCTTGGGAAGTTGACTGACCCTTTCACAGGGCACCTAAGACAGATATTTACACTATGATTCATAACAGTAGCAAAATTACAGTCATAAACTAGCCACAATGTGAGAAACTGTATCCAAAGGTTGCAGCATTCGGAAGGTTGAGTATCACTCTTCTAGGACATCCCAGACACACTGATCTTTCTTGCATGCAGGACCGAGCTGTGACGTCCCATATATCTCTCCCTTTTATGTGTATTTGGTTTGTTTGTTTTCTGCCTAGAATGCATTCCTTTATCTTTTCCATCCGGAAAAACTCCTACTTGTCCCCTCAAGCCTCAGGCTAAGTATTTTCTTTTTCTAGGGAGTCTCTTCCGATGGACCCTTTCTCTCATCTGATCAAGACCTTTCTTACATTATCTGCACGAAGCAGATTCAGCTAGCCATTCCCTGAGATCCATTTTCTCATACACAGACAAAGTGGTAGCTAAACACATTGCCACCTAGCCAGAGAGCAACACTCCCAGGTCCATAAAACTCCCAGCCTGCAGTTCTGTGTAGAAGGGAGGAAGATAGGCTCCGTGATTTGTACCACTTCCAAACCTTCCGGGACCAGCTGTCTGTGCTCAGTTCCCTCCCGGTAAACAGGACTATGAAGTGTCATACATACCATGAGACAGCTCTGCCTATTTTACCAGTGAGGTGTCACTAGGTAACATGTGATCTGGGTTAATCAGTTTTCTCTTGCTGTGACCGCATACCTGAAAACTTAAACTTACTTACAAGGAAGAAAGGCCTAGGTCTAAGGTTGACTGGCTTCATGGTGGAACTCTGTGACAACCACATCTGAAAATAAGAATTGAGGAGGTGATGGAACACCATATAGACATCATAGAGGAAATGGTAGAGCCGGGTCTTAGGGAGGGGAGCTCCTTTTATGGCTGAGGAACAGTAAGGATACCCATGTCATTGGACACAGATATTTACTGCCTGAAAGTAGCAGAAAGGGCTCCTACACATTGGATTGGCCACCAAAAAAATGACAGCTAGTGCTCAAATAAGTTTGACCTCTGGGCTCTGTGTATCCTGGCTAGTCAGCAAATGATCTAGCAACAGGTCTCTGTGGTTGTCTACAAAGCTAAGAAACCCTCCCTGCGAACGTGACCCTTGGCATCCTTGCCTGAGCAACTCTGTGAAAGGAGCTCAGAGCTTTCGGCTAAGGACGCATCTGGCTCACCTGCCTGCACTCCTTCACGGACTAATTTGAGAAACTCAGCATTAAGAGTCACTCAAACCAAGTCCAACATACATGACTCTTGTGGCATAATACTTCAGGCACACGTTCCTGCTTTTGCCACGGTAAGGACCATGGTGGCACAGGGCGGGAGAGAGGGCACAATTGAGACCAATCCTCCTGACTCTCTGAATGTACTGGCCACACATGTCTTCACTTAATGGAAGCTCCTATGCCTCTCTGCCCTGCCCTCATCCCCACCCCATTCCTTTCATTTCAAAGGAAGACCATAGCTGTATTTGCATTCTTACCGTTTTAGTGGATTGTGAATAAGGAGAGAAAAACGGTCCAAACAATGAAAAAATTAAGAGCTTCTGAACAGACTGTCTTCAAACAGCCTCCTGAGACCCATTAACTGATTTAGAAGGAAGGAAATGGGGTTTGGAAGTGGGTTGGTGCAGCACACCCCACCCCCACTGGCCTTTTTATGGGTTCTAGAGGAGTTGCTTGGATACTGAAAGCCAAATGCATGGAGATAATTACCTTTCAAGCTAACCCTATAAAAACATCATCAAGACTGGTGGGTCCCAGATGTGGTAAATACCAGTGTAGGAATTCGGGAAAGGGTGTGCTCCTTTTCTGGATCCTGACCTGTGTGCTAGCTGCCCTTGGAGGTTCTTCAGCCCTGTGCCAGTCAGTCTTCAGGCTCTGCGCCCAGAACCAGTCTCTCCATTCCCAGAGGAAACAGCCTTGATGCTTGTGGTGTGATAGCCTAATGAATGATCATTTTGTTTGTTCTGTCAATAGCTATAGTTCACATTTTTATTCATCTTGTACAATTGATGCTATGTGATTCTGAATGCCAGGAATGTAACTGGATTACTGGAAACTGTGACAAGATCCAAAGGTTTGTGCTAGTCTACTGAAGTGAATTTTCCTATGATCTTATCAAAATAGGGATGTTGAGGGTCAAGCAAGCAACGCCAGGCTGTCAGAGACCCTTCCTGGTACAAGTCGTTACCAGGTCCTTCAGATGCTCCCCCCAGCCTCCAGGTCCTTTACATTGGGAGGGAAAGGAAGTGACCCCACACATGGTAGGCAAGTACTTTACTACTGAGTCACAGCCATAGCCCCTCAATTTAATTTTAAATAAAGAGCAGGCATATCATAAACATGACTGATGTGGGTTAAGCACACCTGTCAAGCTGAAAAACATGACATCATCGCCATCCCAGTCCACCAAGGAGAGGGCCACCAGGGGTGTGTGTGTGTAAGCCCGTGTGTATGTATGTATCACACACAGGGACACACATGCAGATCTAAACAGATAACAGTATATACATCTCTTTTGAAAAGCAATAACAAAAACAACACACTGTGCTTGTTTTATGGTCCAGAATAAGAGAGCATCAGAGCCAAGAGGCAAAGTGGTTAAGACCTATTCAGATGGAAGTGGCCATGCCCTTGGCTTAACTGTGGCCGCCTTGCCGGTAAACTCCTCTCCTACACACAGCTGCTTATAAGAGGATACACAGCTGCTTATAAGAGGAATGCTTCTTTTACAAAATGTTCTGCGTACACCTCAGTCTGTGTTGTTCAGCACAAACCCTTTTCTGCTGGTCGAGGTAAGTTAGTTGCAGGACCCTTTAAGCTATCATCAAACTGGGAAGCAATCGAGTCTCGACGTCTACAGATCATACATTTAGTAGTTTCCCAAATGTGCCAAGGCTCATGATGACACCTAGACATAAATCACAGACATAAATACGGCACCCACCAGTGAACTTGATGAAACAGATGGCGATTTGGCCTCCGTTTGATGACCAACCATGCTGGTCTGCTGTTTGCATATTCCACTTGCTTGCTGGCCAGGCTGTCCACATGGTTTCCTGGTTCCCATGCTGTTAGAGGTGGATCGCTGGTGTCAGGCATGAAAGGAATTTATCTTCTTTGTAAACATCTAGAGGCAGAGACATATAGGTAAGACAGGGTCTTCATTGTAGGGGCGGGAAATGGTACATTCATGACAAGCTGCCTGTCCTGCGTCTCAAACATACGTGCCTCTACCTTGCCACTCTGTCTCTGCTAAGTGTCCAGTGTTCACTCAGGACTTGCAGCTCTTGCAGAGAACGCTGAGGGCAGAGGCCCTTTCATATGTATTCAGTTCTAATCCACAAACAGTCAAATCCGCCATACTTCATCAGAGGCAGAGAGGGATTCACCAGCGCCAGGCTAGAACACAAACCCACTCCACTGGGTTGCAGAGTGCTCACCCTCTCCCTTCCTGTAAACAGAGAAAAAGAAAAGCCACACACCCGTGTCAAAGATTCTTCAAGGCCAAGTGACTGACTGAGATCGTAAAGAGTTAGAATGTTGCAGACCCAATTACGCAGAGCTATTTTTAGTTCCTTTGAAAGCCATCCGTTGCCCACTCCTGTGGATCTGACCTAACATCCTGTTTTTAGCAGAGCCCTAGCTTCCACCAATCTAAAGGCCAAGCCTGTCATCAGATAACATCTGAAACCTAAATCAGTGCTTACTTGTGGTCTCCACAAATGTATTTCATATTGGACAAATGCTTTGATTTATGACTTTCTTTGTTCTGTAAGTAATGAAGTGTCTGTAACCACTTCCACGGTGGGATATGTCATTTGAGATAACCTGAACCCGCGTTTTCAGGCCATGGTCACCCATGTGTAGCTCCCCGACCCCCTACCCTTGAGGTAAAGGTTAGCTAGGCTTTATATTCAATACATTAACACTGGAACCTGCAGCCTATGATACTGTCGGGGCTGGGACACAAGGCTTGCTTAGCTCCAGACTGGCCTCAAGTTTCTGTGGCCTGTCTTCTTCATCACATTCACAGCTACTCTTGTCTGACTCACCTCAGCTCTGGACTGCTGCAGGAAGTGCGGGTTCAGGGATCTTCCCCAATGGGATCTTGTTTTGTCTCTAGCAGATTAGCTTCTGGACCAGGGTGAAAACACAGTGCTGGCCAATTTGAAACTTTCCAGGGACTCTTAGGGATTCGCACATCCACTAATACCTTCAGCAATTTATTCTTAGATGCATCGAGCTTGCCTCTTCCAGAATCTTGCTCTTTAAATGGTTATAATATTTAAGTTCAAATGACTTATCACTCCAGTGTCTCTTCTCCAGGCTCAAAGCAGACAGAAACACAAGCCTTCTTTTGTGCAGTAAGTCCTGGCAAGCTCTGCAGCCCCATGAGCTGCAAAGTCCCCATGTTCCGCCAGCTACCCAACCAGCCAGGTACTTTCCTACCTGCACACTCAAGCTCACTCTGGATGGGACATGGGTCTGCACAGTAGGCATACAGGGCAGAGCATCTCTCAGTCCTTAGGAAGGCACAGCTACGGTAGAGCATGAAGGGGTGGCCCCAGGCTGCCTGCCCTTTAGCTCAAATATGGGCCTGACTTTACCTGAACTGTTTTCTTCCTATGAGACACAGGGCAGCATCTGAGCCTGCTGACACTTTCTGGTTTGCAATTATGCACGGGCTGTTCCTTTCAACTCCTGGATCTCCACAGATGCAGTAAGTGTTTCTCCTGGGTCTTCCTGGCAACTCCTTGATAACGAGTGCTGCCCAGATGTCAGCTGACGTCACCCTGTCCTTCGAGAATTAAATAAGGTTGGCTGGAGTCTGTTGGCACACATTCCACGGGAAGTCAACTGGCCCGGGGTTTGTAGTCACCTTGTTCTATGATCTTCCTCTAATGACCTGGGACTCACACATATCCCGTCTCCACAGCTGCTCTCTTAGCTGGGGCTCATGCCACTCAGGCCTCGGCCTTAAAGAAACCAGTCAGACCCAGTCAGATAATCTGAGAGACGGCATGGTAGATTTTGCTCTGAGAGGGCTCTGCCTGGCATCCTTCTGATGGGAAAGCGGCTGACATGGAGCTGCTGTACCAGGGTCCAGCTAGGAAGCATGAAGCGGATGAGCCAGTAACCTTCTTCCACCATGTCGCCACCAGGGCAAACAGCTGGACGGCACTCTGGTCTTTAAGACACCTCTGAGATCTGCCCTTCAAGGTACCTGCTTCACCAACTCTCAGTCTCCAGGGGTGGGAACTGGGGCGGGGAGGTGTAACAAGTATTCAAGGAGGTGTAACATTGATAGAATGTGCAGGTGTCCCTTTGGCCCTTGAAAGCACTTCAGTAACCACGGCAGATCCTGCCTTTGGTCTCCTTTCTCCAAATGCTCCCCATGAGTACCCACAGAGCCACATGACAGAGGACTTCCCAGAACAGCAGACTGCCTTCGCCTTTCTATGCCCATATGCATACATTTATATAAACACATATACTCATGTGTAGGTTTTACAAATACGAGACTGTGTGTTGTAAATAACACTTCTTTTCCTTAACAGTTTGACTATCTTTCTGGATTGTCAAATTCTTAAAAATATGGGTTCCAGCAGCTGTGCCGTATCCCATATGGTCTCTCCCACATTCAACCATGGACACGCAGGTAACTTCCAGCTTAACAGAAGAGACTCCCAGACACCATTCTCTTTGATAATCACACCCATTGCATGGGAGGTAATGAGCTGTTCAGGTTTGGAACTATTATTCTCCCACAGGGATGGAGCAGAGGGGACATATATTAGATGGGGCGCCTCTAACACTGCTCCTCTAGATGCTAACGGCTGGATACGGAAGATGAAGTAGTCAGGCAGGCCAGTGCGTGCAAACCAAATACAATCTCCACCTCTGCTTTGCCTTGTCTATTCCCACTGCCTGGGCACAAGCCTGAATGCCATTTGCGCTCTGCAGAATACCATCAAGGTCACCCCTCCTTGCCATCTGCCACACCAGTTCTCTCACAGTCTCCTGTCAAGGTAGAAAGCCTAAATGGCTCTTGACGTCTTTAAAATGGCCACTACAAAGACAGCAATATCAGAGCTCTGTCTGTGGAACCAAGCTTGAGAAGCGGTACAAGGGACTCAGTCCAGGACTGGGCAGGCTGAGGATGGAGAGGGCATTAGACACCTGAGGCCGATGACAATAGTCCAGCAGGGCTTCTCCACCACCTCACACCATTAGGAAGGCCTGTTTGCTTTTCAGCATACCACCAAACGGTCAGAACAGGTCTTTCTGTCCTGAGTCATCTCCAGGTTCAGCAGACACCTCTAAGGTTATTTAGGTCGGAGAGAAATGTCAGGATTTCTAAGACTGTGTGCTAGGGGGTCAGAGGTGCAGGAGTCATGTCCAGAACAGGACAGACACCTGCCTTATCAGCCAGGATGTGATGCCAGCCTTGTGCTATGAATAGTTACATTTCAAGGATGAATGTGACCTAAGTCTGTCTCAATGTTATCAACGAGGTCAAACTTGACACTAAATTTTCCTTCTGTGGAGCTGAAAAGCCTTAGTCCCTTGGATAAGCATACAAGCTCCAAATTAGAAGTCACAGCCATGATAAGGGAGAGGGGGAAGGGATATTTATCTGGGAAGAGATAGTTGTCCCTCCAGGACAACTCTGGATACAAAAAACACAGATATAACCCATAGGCAAATGGCAGTGTTTAGGAGGCAGGCATGGTGGCAGGTGCCTTTAATTCTAGCACTTAACAGGCAGAACCAGGTAGATCTCTGAGTGTGAGGCCAGCCTGGTCTACAGAGTGAGTTCTAGGATAGCCAGGGATACACAGAGAAACTCTGTCTCAAAAAAAAAAAAAAGAAAAGAAAAGAAAAAAGAAAAAAGAAAGAAAGAAAAGAAAGGAAGAAAAAAGAAAAAGGGAAAACCTAAATAAATAAATAAGTAAATGTAAGAATGAATGAATGAATGAATGAATGTAAAAGGTGAAACCCTGTGTTAGGATGAAGTGTTTAATTTTAACTGGGCATGTTTATTAGGTGAACCAAGGGGCTTTTGATTGCTGGACTTCAATACTTTGATAGCTAGGCCTTGGTAGTCAGTCTCAGGGAAAGAAGCGGCCAAATAAGGGAATGGACCTGGGGGGCTAGGTTTAGAAATGTAATCTAACAGTTTCTAGCAAGGCAGAGAGAATGGGGGAAGGGCAAGGCCTGCCAGAGCCGTGTTTGCCATGCTTCAGCTGGCTAGAGTCCCTTCATCTGGTCCCAGGAACGTCAGTTCTCACACTGTAGTTACAGATGGTTGTGATCCACCATGTGGGTACCGAGAATCAAACCTAGGTCCTCAGGAAGAGCAGCCGTTGCTCTTTGAATGAAAAAGATACATAAAAAGAAGGCGGGGCTGACTGCTCCTAAAGGTTGAGGCTTTCATTACGGAAGTAAGGAGAGCACCGGCAGAGGCAGACACAACAGGAAGAGTCTAGAGTGAACATGACCATCGGACTAAACCCTGTGACGAGAGGTGGGTGGGGAGAGCCGGGAGCCAAGCCAGGAGTTAGCCAGGAGGCCAAAAGGGCCCGCCTAGACAAAATGGCTGGGTTATATAGGGAAGAGCTGCTGAGGGAAGGACAGCCCATCTCTCCCTGAGCTGGAGAAGTTTAGGGTAGGAGGTTGGTTATGCCAGACAGAAAGGCCTGTTAACAGGTAGGGACTGAGGGATGCTGGGAGAACAAGGCAGCCAGGTCTGCTTTGATATGTTAAAAAGGCCCATTAGCCATTTGTGCTGCCTGTGAGACCTGACACTTAACCATTGAGCGCTCTCTCCAGCCCTGACACACTAGGCTACATACAGCCAGGTAGACCCTGGCTGGCAGGATGTGTGTGTGCAAGTAAATGAAGTGTGAAATGGGATGTATCAGGGAAATGCTTCCAAATCTGGATAGGGAGAAGAAAGCTGAGACAGATAAAGACAATCCTAACCAGACCAGCCAGGGGTCTGCTTCCTGCTGATGGCAGGAAAGCAGGCACTTGGCTGTCAAAAGGTGTCACAGGACAGTTTGCATCCACTACTGACTATCAGCTTCTGGTTGCTATGGTGTTGATTAGATCACCTACACACTCACGGGGCCTGTCGTATGTGTTATGGCTAGCTCCAATAAGTGTGGATCAGGGGTAGGGCGATTTTTACTTTGATTGCTCTTTTGGGCTGCACCTGATCTTTGCCCCTATTGGATTCTGGGTTTTCCATGTCCATTTCCATGCAGCTGGTGGATTTGGGGTTCTCTCTCTCTTGTTACTTCCCCTACAGCTAGGATCCTCCAGCTGACCATGGAGGTCAACTACACCCGGTGGGGGATATAAAGCTCTGGTTTGGGGGCCACCTCCTATCCCTATCATCAGCACCCATGCTGGGTACCCCCTTTGTGCTTTCATGTTACTCATGCTCCTCCCCCATAGTCTTGTAAAGTCACCTCAGTAAACTCCCTGGCCCTCTAAAATAGACCTGAGTGGAATTGTTTCTTTGGCCTGACATCGGTACTTCATCTAGGGTAAACAGAAGTTAGTTTGCCTTTCCCTAGGAAGTTACACAGACATTAATACCTTTATCAATTTATTCATAGATGCATGGAGCTTGCCTCTTTAAGAATCTTGTTCTCTAAGTGGTTATAATAAATAATTTCATGAAACCTTAGGGATACATTGCTAATATCACATCGGAAACAGCCAAGTTTAACAGATTTCAATAATTTGCCTCCTCTCAAAATGGAGCTGTGCTTGCCTCCTGGTTTTGTTCAGTTAGCAATGTCAGAGTTTCCTGGGGTCAGCAGACCGAAAGGGTCACTTTCAAATGCCACATAGTACAGTCTTATCTGGACCAACAACTACAGAGGGAGAGGCCAGAAGTCAACACAGGAAGCTTCATCAAAGAACCTTGAGTGTGTGTCAGCTCTCCAAGAGCTCTTAGAAAGCACTGTACGATTTCTCCTGCATTTACTTTCTCCGTGTGCAGAGTCTCTGGAGGCCCAGGAAACCAAGAGAACCTCGAGAAATCCTTATCTATTCACCTTCCCCAGACTAATATCAAAGAACCCTCTTGTATTTTTCTATTTTATCTTTGATTAGCAGTAAGTCTCACCCTGTCCATCACACGTCTCTTACAGTTCTATTAATTCTGGATTATAGACTATAACTATGTCTTATGTTGACAAAGTACAGATCTGAGATGTTTGCTTGCATCTCCTCTGCAGCTCTCCTAAGACATGGAATACTTTATGAAGTAGTTTGCTGAGGTACAAAGCTGTATAGGTTAAGCCCTTGGTTTTCAGGAACTTCCAAAGTTTAGGAGAGGCCATCTGACAAATGGTTGCTACAGATATTAAGATGGAAAGGAAGAAGGATGGATGTAGAACTTACACACACTAGCAGACTCATTTGGGATATTTGTCTAGCCCACAGCAATCTGCTTTCTTTGAGAACTACCTCTGACCATGATATTTCTTCCCATGGGTATTGCCCCCAGCACTGTGTTTACACCACAAGTCTGCTCTATTTCACCCACAACTGATGGGACCAAAGTTGAGCCAGACTCTGCTGAGAATGTTGGATTGTCACTCAGAGCACTTGTAAACTCAGGAAACTTAACAAAAGGAAGGAGAAGACCCAGGCATGAAGGTACATGTCCATCATCCTGGTACTTAGGAACCTGAGGCCGGAGGATTTCAAATTGAAGGCCAGACTGAACTACATAGTGAGTTCTGCCTCAGCCAGCAGATATCTTATTTATGAAAAAGAAAGAAGAAACGAAAGACGACTAGAAGGGAGAGGAGGGGGAAGAGGAGGAAGGGACAAACAAGAACAGCTACCAGAGCCGTGTCCCCACCTTTAGAGCATAAGAAGATGGCAGTCCTGTTGGCTAAAGCTTTGCCCTGTTTGGACCCAAGCTGCCACGGTGCGTCAGCAATATTGATGTCTTCCTGGAACCTGGGATTCTGGGATCACATAAGACATTCTCCTGCTTCTCAAATGGGCTCGTGCGTTTGGCTGTGATCATTCTATGTGATCTGATTGCTGCTTGACCTTGAACCTACTTTTGGTCAACAACAACAACAAAACAACAACAACAAGATAGAGATGGATAATATAAAACAGCCAGACATCTAAAAGTATTGAGTCATATAGCCATCCAGAAATGGGTCCAGAGGGCATTGTGAAATTAATGTGCCTAAGTTACTGAATTTTGTAACTCCTCAAACAATAGCACACGCCTTCAAAATCATCCTGAGCTGCAAGCCTGCTGTTTCCTGTTCTGCCCTAGGTCTGCTTATCTCTGCTTACTGTCCTAACAGGGCATGAACTCATCGCTCCCTCTCCTGGCTCCATGGCACTTCCCTTGGATGCTCCAGTGACATGGAACTCATTCTGTTGATGTAATTTTCCTGATAGCCATAAGAAGAAGGCGACAGGCTGGAGTTAAAGCAGAAGGCCCTGAGTTCTTTTGGGAAGGACCTTGCCATTGGGCCCTACACACTGTATCAAGCAACAGTGACTAAGAACTTCTTCAGTGGTTGGGTGGCCACAGAAGGTTCAGTGGCGGCTCACAAATTCTGAAGGAAGAGCCATGAGAGAGACACCTGTTTAAGAAGCCACAAGAATGAAAATTCCTGTAGGAAAAAGAGAAAAGGTGACTGAGGGTTGCCAGGGGGTCTGGACAAGAAAACAGTGCCAAGTTTGGGTGCGCTTAGGGCCGATGGATCAAGGGTCATGAGAGCAGGGGAAGGTCTTATTCCTGGAAATACAATTCAGATGTGTCTCAAGAGATTTGTCCAGTTTATGGCAAAATAATCTTTTCTTTTCCCTCCTTGCAAGTAAAGTTATGTGAGAAACACACACACAAACACACTCATACATATACTCACACACGTATACTCACACACACTTACATATGCATTCACACACAAATATACACACACACACACTCACTCAAATATACACATTCACACATACACTCACACACACAAAAACACACACATTCACACACAAATACACACACATGCTCATGGGCATACACAATACACACACATGCTCACACACACGTATATACTCATAGACATACCTGCTTACAGACATAAACACACTCACACACATATATATACACATATGCTCACAGATACACACATACATACACATACACACATGCTTACAGATGTACACATACACACATACTCACAGATGCTCACATACACACACACACACACACTCAAAGAAACTGTACTAGTTAATTTTATGTCAACTTGACGGAGTTAGAGTCATCAGAGAGGCAGAAGTCTCAGTTGGGAAAATGATTCCACAGCCAGGCAGTGGTGGCACACACCTTTAATCCCAGCACTTGGGAGGCAGAGGCAGGCAGATCTTTGTGAGTTCAAGGCTAGCCTGATCTACAGAGTGAGTTGTAGGATAGCCAGGGCTACACAAGAAAACCCTATCTCAGGGGGAAAAAAAAGGATCAGGCTATAGGCAAGCTTGAAGGGCATTTTCTTAATTAGTGATTTATGGGGAAGGTGAAAGTCCATTATAGGTGGTACCATTCCGAGGCAGTGGTGGCACATACCTTTAATCCCAGCACTTGGGAGGCAGAGGCAGGCGGATTTCTGAGTTCGAAGCCAGCCTGGTCTACAGAATGAGTTCCAGGACAGCCCGGGCTATACAGAGGTGGTACCATTCCTGGGCTAGTGGCCCTCATGTCTATAAGAAGGCAAGAGGAGCAAGCCATGATGAGCAAACCAGTAAGCAGCCTCTCTCCATGGCCCCTGTATCAGCTCAGGCCTCCAGGTTCCTGCCCTGTTTCAGTTCTTGTTCTGACTTCCTTTGATGATGAACTAATGATATTGAGCCTAAACCAGATAAACCCTTTCCTCCATGACTCGATTTTGATCATGGTGTTTCATCATAGCAATAGAAACTCTAACTAGGACACACAGACACACACAGACACACTCTCACATACTCTCACACACATCCACAGATACACACACACAGATACATTTGCACACACACATGCTCACAGATTCACACAGACACACACATACATGCACATACGTATCACAGACATACTTGTACACAGATACACACACTTTCAGACACACTCATGCATATTTACTATTTTAGGGTTTTACTGCTGTGAACAGACACCATGAACAAGGCAACTCTTACAAGGACAATATTTAATTAAAGATGGCTTACAGGTTCCGAGGTTTAATCCATTATCATCAAGGCTGGAAGCATGGCAGCATCTAGGCAGACATGGGGCTGGAGGAGCTGAGAGTTCCACTTCTTGTTCCAAAGGCAGCTAGGAGAAGACTGGCTTCCAGACAGCTAGGACAAGGATATTAAAATCCATGCCCACAGTGACACACCTACTCTAACAAGGCCACACCTCCTCATAGTGCCAATACCTGGGTCAAGCATATTCAAACCATTACACTCACAGATACGTGTTTACACTTATACATATATACACATAAAGATACACACTCACAGACATACTAAAACACAAGCACAAACTCATACACATTCACACACAGACACACTCTCACATAGACACATATATATACTTACACAGATACACACTCACGCACACACATGTCCTCATAGACACATACACAGAACACATATACACACACACAGACATACTCTCTCACACACATATCCTCATAGACACATTCATACACACACACACACACACACACACACACACTCGTAATTCTTCTATGTGTCCTGAGAGATTCCCTCACGATTACCAAACACACACATGCTTCATGTTCATGTACCTGTTAAATTCCATGGTAACCTAGAATTCCTGCAAATGCACAGGTGGTGGTGGAGGTGGTGGGGGCGGCTTTGGTTCATCTGAGCTTTGTCCTGCCTCTGACTTCACTCAGTCACAACAAGGTTTCAAGAACTCTGAGGCATCCCCTTCCAACTGCAGCTGAAACCACAGTTTCTTGCATTGTTACTGCCTAGTGTAAAGGCAAGTGCCTCCAGCCTGGGCCAGGTTTCTTTGTCTCCTGTCTAATGAAGCCAGCCATTCTGGCCAAGCTCTCAGCCCTAGAATGCCAAGTTTTGCCAACAGACTCGCACAATGTCTAACAGAGAGGCTGCCAAGCTCAGGCCCAGCTCTGGCTCATTATCCACAGGCAGGGCTCTCTCATGACACCCTGGCTGGCCTTGCTGTCACCTCTCTTTGTGGAAGCACTGTAACATCTTGGCTATCATGCACCCAGTCACAGGTCCTGCCTTGTTTGGTAGATAAGTATGGTCAAGTTCCAAACCCGACCGCTAACACAGGAGGCTTCCCAGTTCTCCACAGAGCCCAAGCTGTTTTAACATTGGCACTCTGGGCCGGAGTGGTTAACACCTGAGAATCATACACAAAGAGTCACAGGAAGAGACAGTATGATCACCAGAGCCCAGCACTTGGCTTCTCTTCCCAGAATGGCATTCCCACCTTTCTCTGCCAGCTGGTTTCTCTCCATGTGCTGCAAAGCCTCCCTCCTGAGAGACACTAAAGTATCTGGCAAAGTCACTGCATCTCTGAGAGCTCTAGGTCAGTGTTTCCAAAGTGGGGTCCACATCAGAAATGCTGAGTGATTGTTAAAGACAAGACTGGGTGTGGAGGTGGGAGTGGCCCATGAACTCTGACCCCTAGCTGAGTAGCTACCAACAGTTGCTGGGGAGTCAGTTTTCTTATGGGTGTGGTCTCTGGTAGGTTAACCAAGCTCCAGTGGATGGCCCAGATGGATGTCTGTATGGATAGTGTAACTGAACTTAATGGGCATGATAGTTTGGATGAAAATTGGTCCCATAGGCTCATAGGGAGTGGCAGTATTATAAGTATGGCCTTGTTGGAGTAGGTGTGGCCTTGTTGGAGTAGGTGTGGCCTTGTTGGAGTAGGTGTGTCACTGGGGCAGGCTTTGAAGTTTCAGAAGCTCAACCTTTGCCCAGTGGCTCACTCTCTCTTCCTGCTGCCTGCGGATCCAGATACAGAACTCTTGGCTCCTTCTCCAGCTCCGTGTCTGTCTGTGTGCCACTATGCTTCCCACCATGATGATAACAGATAAACCTCTGAGCCTGTAAGCCAGTCTCGATTAAATGTTTTTCTTCATGAGGAAACATTGCACTGTCATTGTGTCTCTTCATAGTAATAAAACCCTAAGTCAGAGGGTTATAAAAAAAAATAATAAGGAAAGAAGACATAAAGTTGGGAGGAGATGTGAGCATGGATCTGAGAGTAATGTGGGTGAATATACCTAAAATATATTTTATTAAGTATGCAAGTCTCAAAGAATTAAGACAATATTAGGTTTTTGTAGAGAGAGCATCTTGTGTACAGTATGAATGCCTCACCTGTCAATTAAAAAGCTATGGCCTATGGCTTAGGCAGGAAATAGACGTGGGACATTGGGAGGAGACAGAATTCTGAGAGAGAAGAAGGCAGGAGGAGGAGCCTGAAGAGAGGTGAGGAGACAGACTCTTAGATGCATGGTACCTGGGCACAGGTAACCAGCCCTCCCAGCCATGTGGCAGAGTGTAGGTTAAAATAAATGGGTATCTTTAGTTATGATCTAGTCAGAGTAGAGCCTAGCTATATGGCCAAGGTATTTGCAAATGTAATTTAAGTCTGAGTCTTATTTCTGGGAGCATGGGGCTGGGAGGCAGAACCAGAACTAAACTTCAACAGATTTAAAAAAAAAAAAATTCTATCTGGTTAACAAAGAAAAGACAGGTCTGAAACCCCACCTCAACCTTCCCAAGTTAGAATGACTTGGAGCAAGGGGTTGTGTTGGCTAATCAGGCCTGCAGGTGAAGGTGATGTGCTCTCAAGTTACCAGACTCCGCCCAGACTGCCTTGATCCTATCTAGCAGCAGGGCTTGACAAAACAGAACAAAGGTGTGAGTCCTTCATTCTGTTCTTGTGAGACTCCTGTAGAAACCAACCAACCAAACAAAAAAACCTACTACAGCCTGGGAGATGTCAATGTCAGGACAAAGATATGGATTCTTAGAGTTGGAATTTTAGTTCTTTCTCAGACCTAGAAGGAAAATCATCACTGGAAAAATATGAACCTGGAGTGATTCATGTTGTATTGTTGTTTATGTGACTAAGGGATCCTAGAACCATTGATCTCCGATTTACTTATTTAGAAAATAAAACAGTGGGGCTGGAGAGATGGCTCAGCAGTTAAGAGCACTGTCTGCTGCTCTTCCTGAAGTCCTGAGCTCAATTCCCAGCAACCACATGGTGGCTCACAACCATTTATACTAAAATAATAATAATAATAATAATAATAATAATAATAATTAAAATAAATCTTTAAAAAATTTTAAAATTAAAATAAAAAAATGAATGAAAACAGCATAAAGTTTCTGGGAATTCGGTTCAGTGTAATATTCAGAGAGGACCCCCCCCCCCCAGCGATGCAGATGCATTATTCACTAGAAACCCAAATGTCATCACGAACACCAAGATAACTAAGTGAGATCGTATTCTTAGACCCAAGATGATTCTTCATCCATTGATGGAAGGCTGAACATTGACTTTCTATCTTGAGTCTGGTTCTACAAAACCAATGTTTTGTACCTGAATTTGTACTCATATTTTGTACCTGAAACCTCACCTACTCTGTGTAGCCTCTGGCTTGAAGGAAGCTGAGAGTCACACGGTCTATACACTGGTGTATGTACTTTGCTCAAAGCGGGGCAGTCATCCCTCCTTTACTACTGATGTAAGCAAGTGTTCTGTTCCTGTTACTTATAAGACAAAAACAGCTAATGATTTGGGCACGTGAGGATATTAAGGACTCAACAATTTCCCTGAGAGGTATCTGAAAGAAAAGCTTAGAAGGATAACTTTTCCCCAAAACAGGTGGTGTAATGAAATTTTAGGCACTAGCTAGAGAGGGAACTTCTTGGCATTCCTTTAAAAATGTGTTTCTTCTGCGTACGTATCTGTCTTGATAGATTTTTACTACTGCTATTAAATTATATTTAGTTACAACCAATCCTTATGGCTCTCAATCTTGTCAGAAGTCTGCTAATAGTATTTTTTAAGCTTATGGCTGACAGAATTCCCAAAGCCTCTAACAGTTAACCCAAGATGGTTTCAGAAGACTTGGACACCGGACACCTAGAAGATACAGCCTGGATTGTATGTGATGATATAACAAACGCAGTGGGCTAGACTGGATGCTCTGAGTCAAATGACTTAGCTAAGTCGTATACACACACACACACACACACACACACACACCCCACATGAATTTTCCCTTTTAAAAGACTTTTGGGCTGAAGAGATTACTCAGTGGCTAAGAGCACTGACTGTTCTTCCAGAGGTCCTGAGTTCAATTCCCAGCAACCACATGGTGGCTCCCAACCATCTGTAATGGGATCTGACGCCCTCTTCTAGTGTGTGTCTGAAGACAGCTACAGTGTACTCGTATAAATAATAATAAATAATATTTTTAAAAAAGACTTTCAAAAACAGACCCTATGAAACAAAGGCTTAAAACATAATTTAATTAACTGAACTCTATCTTAAATAACCCCAACAGAGGCATTTGGAGATCAAGAATTACAATGTTAAATAAACTTTTAAAAATTATCCCTGGAAGCCGGGCGGTGGTGGCACACGCCTTTAATCCTAGCACTTGGGAGGCATAGACAGGCGGATTTCTGAGTTCGAGGCCAGCCTGGTCTACAGAGTGAGTTCCAGGACAGCCAGGGCTACACAGAGAAACCCTGTCTCGAAAAATTTAAAAAAAAAAATTATAAAAAAAAAATTATCCTTGGAGACTTCCAATACAAACCAAGATGAAAGAACAGATACTACATTTATTCTTCCACTCAAAGCAACTGAAAACCCAGGAAAAATATCTGAAATAATAATAACATTACACATAAGCCAGTGAAGGTTAGTGATTCCTGGAAGAACAGAATAAAAGAGGAGATGAGCTCTGAGGTCCCCTCCCCACCAGCCATGCTTCTACACCCCCCCAACTCGCGCCGTCCCACCCTCTCACCCCTTCCCACCCCCCACCTTCTACGCCCTCACTTCCACCCCCACCTTCCTACCCCCCACCACTAACTACACTAAGAGAGTTTCTAAGCCCAGCACCTGAAAGGAAAGGACGCCTGGACAAAAACATTACAAGAGAAAACTACAGACCTGCATTCTTCATAAACAAGACATATGAATTCTCACCAGAATTTTAGCAAATTGGATCCAACCACATAAAGAAGAAGACTGTTATGACTAAGGAGGATGATCCAGGAATGCAAACACGGTCTGTTCATTATCAAAAATCCAACAGCATAACTGCACAAACGTTGGTGTTTGGATATGAAGTCTCCTCCCAAAAGATTTGTGTGTTGAGGGCTTTCTGCCCACCTGCTGCCTTTACTCAGTCACTGGGGAGGGGGGTGAGTAGGTTCTGGGGCTTCTGACTTAATCAACTGACTAATCACAGATAGATTGATAACCTGATGGAGTTAATTGGAAAGAAGCTGGAACCTTTGGATGTGAGTCTTGTTGGGGGAAGTGGGCTGTGGGTTGGGTTCTAGAGGGCTCCAGACCCTCTTGTTGGGGGAAGTAGGCTGTGGGTTGGGTTCTAGAGGGCTCCAGACCCTCCTTTGTCTCTCTTTCTTTGTTTCCCAGACACCGTGTGGTGAGCAGCCTCCTGTGTGGATATTTCTGTTATTGTGATATCTTTTCCTCATCAAATACCCAGGTTGGAGCCAGCCAACCGTAGACTGAAGCTCTTGAAACTGTGTGGCAAAATAAGCTTTCTTCCTGCCTTTTAGGCTATTCTTATCAGGTATTTTGTGAACAACAACGAAAATCCAGCAAGACACTTTATTAATAAACAAAAAGAAAAACTATATGGCCATCTGAACAGACACAGAAAAGGACATTGACAAAATCCAATTTTATATTTCTGATAATACTCTCAAAAATATAATATGAAGTCAAAGGAATATATATATATATAAAATTTTGTCTAAGCTCTGCCCCACAGATACCTGGCAATAGCTAGGTATACCTGACTCACTATAAAAGGAGCTGCTTGCCCCCTCCACTCTCTCTTGTTCTTGCCTTCTTGCTTCTGCTCTGTCCTCTTGTCCCTTTCCCTCTCTCTCTCTCCACATGCTCTTGGCCAGCCTCCCCTCTCTCCCTCCCTCCCTCCCTCCCTCCCTCCCTCCCTCCCTCCCTCCCTCCCTCTCTCTCTGCCTCTATTACCCTCTAAACTCCCCTCCCCATGCCCTGAATAAACTCTATTCTATACTATACCATCTTGTAGCTGGTCCATCAAGGGGAAGGGATGCCTCAGCATGGGTCCATTGAGGTACCCCCTTGCCCCACACCTCACCACACATCCACCAAATGTATCCCCTCTCTATCTTTTTATAAACACATTTTGTGTGTGAGAGTATATATGTCTATACGTATATGTATACGTATATGCATATTTATGGCAAAAATCCTTCAGCTAACATCACAGTAAGAAAAGACCAAGTGCTTTCGCTCCAAAATTAAGAAATAGAACAAGGATGGTCTGTCTCACCATTGCTATTTAACATTGTAGTAGACGTGCTAGTGTTACGGTCTGTGATTCACCAAAAAATGATACCCAGACTCAAGTATTACACAACAGCAAAGAGTATTTAATCTACAGAAAACCAGCATGCAGGGTCTACTATGGATAGAGAGGGAAGACAGAGGTGTGGACTTTGCAGGGTCAATTTAAAGCGTGTTAGGGTAGGAGGGGGTGACTTTTATCTTTCTTTCCTTTGATTGGTTGGCTCTGTCTCCAGGGTATGGGTGCCTTTGTGATTGGTTAGGTCTCTGGGGATTTTCAGAGGTGACAAGGCATCCTCGGATTGGCTGCCCATAGCCAACCAAAGCTGGATTTGTGTTCTCATTTCTGGGAAACAGAAACATAAGCCCAGTCTCCCAAACTGCCAGTTTGCAGCTTGTCATGGAGGCAGCCTGGCTCTGGCTAACTCAATCCTCTCACTAGCTAATACAGGGACATCTTTGTTTCAAATCATCCATATTTTAAAAGAAAACAAGCTACCTTATTTCATGATCATCTAAAAAAAAAAAAAACCAACAACGAATGGAATCTAGAAAGCCTTTAATAAGATTAAAAAGTGAGTTTAGCAAGATGGAGACACAGGATCAACATACAAAAATCAACCTAATACAAAAAAAAATTTAAAAAGCCATTTATGATGGCATCAAAAATATATAATACTTGGGTATAAAACAAAAACAAACAACAAAAAAAGACCTTCACATTCAAAACCAAACGATAAGGGCTGGAGAGGTGGCTCATTGGTTCAGTTCCCGGAGTCCATGTCAGGCAGCACACACATTCTGTAACCCCAGTTCCAGAGGATCTGGCCTCCAGGTGTACCTACATGCTCATGGTGCACAGATTCATGCAAGGCACACGCACATCAAAATAAATGAATGACTCTCATTTTTACACTTATGCTGAGGGGGCTGGAGAGATGGTTCAGTAGGCAAAGGCACTTACTATGCAAGCCAGGGGACTGAGTTCAGACACTTAGAATTTATGTAAACAAGTATTCCTTTCTTTCCCCTCCTCCCCTTTAATTTTCCCGGATAAGAAAGTGACATTCTGCTGGGAGGTGGTAGCACATGCCTTTAATTGATTAATGCCTTTCAAGAGGCCCAGGCAGGCAGTTCTCTGTGAGTTACAGGCCAGTCTGGTCCACAGAGCAAGATCCTGGACAGCCAGGGCTACACAAAGAAACCCTGTCTCAAAAACCAAACCAAACCAAACCAAACCAAACCAAAACAAAAAAATTGTGTTAGTGATTGATAACAGGAGGGTGAAGGTAGTCAGAAGATTTAAACAAATACTTGTTTACAGAAAGTGGCCAAACACCTGTGTGTATGTATTAACAACACTATAGTATACATGTTAAAGTGTGATAGTGCAGTTCTCATGTTACATATTTTTTTATCATAATAAAGATAAAAGCACATGAAAGGATGACCAACATAACCGGTATTAAAGAAACCAAGTTAAAACCACAGCATACCTTAAGCATCTAAAATTAAAAATACTGAGCGTACCATGGGTTGACCAACTGCTGGTCACCAGCACCGAATGTCTTAGACTCTGTTGGTAGGAGGGCCACATGGTATGATCCTATTGGGAAACAGTTTGTCAGCTTCTTAAAAAAAGTAAATTGTGCACTCTAACCTCTGTATTCAGACATTCTGCTTCTAGAGATTTACAAAAGAAAACAAGGAAAGCTTGTCTACAAATACGGCATGCACTTAAGTGTCCATAAGAAATTTGTTTGTAGCCGGGCAGTGGTGGTGCACGCCTTTAGTCCCAGCATTTCTGAGTTCGAGGCCAGCCTGGTCTACAGAGTGAGTTCCAGGACAGCCAGGACTACACAGAGAAACCCTGTCTCGAAGGACCAAAACGAAAGAAAGAAACTTGTTTGTAAAAACCTAAATTTAGACTCAAATATCCAGCAACATATGAGTGAGTAAACAAATTGTGCCAACTGTTTGTTCGGTAGTAATGTATCAGTGTAACTGAAAGCTACTTAGCAATTAAAAGGAAGGAACTGTTGATACATGTCACCACTTGTATGAATCCCAGTTATGCACAATGAAAGGCAGCAAACAAAAAGGATTCAATACCTGAGTCCATTTACATAAAAAGAGAAAAAAATGCTAGAAAAGAAATGCTCACCCATAGTGGGAAACAGCAGCTTAAAGATAGTCCATGACTTGGAAAACCTAGTGTCTTAGTCAGGGTTTGCATTCCTGCACAAAACGTCATGACCAAGAAGCAAGTTGGGAAGGAAAGGGTTTATTCAGCTTACACTTCCACATTGCTGTTCATCACCAAAGGAAGTCAGGACAGGAACTCACACAGGGTAGGAACCTGGAGGCAGGAGCTGATGCAGAGGTCATGGAAGGATGCTGCTTACTGGATTGCTTCCCCTGGCTTGCTCAGCTTGCTTTCTTATAGAACCCAGGACTCTCAGCCCAGGGATGGTACCACCCACAATGGGCTAGGCCCTCTCTCCTTGATCGCTAATTGAGAAAATGCCTTAGAGCTGGATCTCATGGAGGCACTTCCACAAGGGAGGCTCCTTTCTCCATGATAACTCCAGCTTGTGTCAAGCTGACACACAAAACCAGCCAGTACACCTGAGGACAGAAGAGAGATTGCCAAAGGTGTAACAAAACCTTGGAAGGAGATGGGTACACAACTAGTTTAGCATAATGATGACTTGAAGGATAGGCATGACAAACAAATCAAATTATACTTTCCATATGTGTGTTATCACCTAGCATATGGTTCATTTTTTAATGAACCAATAAAACTCAAATACTCTATGCTCTGGGGAAAGAAGCCCATTATACTTATGGCTGCTACCACTCTTAGCCCGCAGCAGACATAACCAATCAGTCAGACAGCTACACAGGCAGGCACTGCTAATCACAGTTAGATAAAGCCTGTTTTTCATCTCTGACCAAGGCCAACCATTTGCTTTTCACAGAATGAGGCTGAAGAGCAGAGCAAATTGTCAACTAATCTAAAAATGGTGTTGAGGTTTCCTGATTGCTACTACACTGGGCAGAAGTTTAGGAAAATGGCAGACACTGAAGCCAGCCTAATAAAGACAGGCTGCCAACAAAACATTTAGATTTTGATGGGAATATCAGACGTGAACTTTTGAAGAATGTTTGCAATGTGCTTATGGTGCTGGCTTGAAAGACATCAATTCCTTTTCTCCTACAAGATGAATGGCTTTTTATGCAAGGGAAAGACCTATCTACAAGAAGACTAGTGACATCTTTATTCTTTTTTATTTTTAAATGTGTGTCTGTCTGTGTGTGTGTGTGTGTGTGTGTGTGTGTGAGAGAGAGAGAGAGAGAGAGAGAGAGAGAGAGAGAGAGAGAGAGAG
>NW_021604594.1:12765497-12768498 GCF_004785775.1 Grammomys surdaster
GAGAGAGAGAGAGAGAGAGAGAGAGAGAGAGAGAGAGAGAGAGAGAGAGACCTGTGGGTACCCGCAGAGGCCAGAGGAGGACATCAGATTCCCTAGTATTACAGTTACAGGCAGTTGTCAGCCACCCAAAGTGAGTGCTAAGACTCACACTCGGGTCCTCTGGAAGAGCCATAATTGCTTTTAACTACTGGGCCATCTCTCCAGTCCTATCCTTAATTTTAAAATAATTTTAACCATGAAAGATGTTAAAATCACTCAACTGTTTTGAACCTAAAATTAGTATGTTTTTATGACCAGAAAATTGCCTTATTTTCTAAATAAGGCCAAGAAGCAAAATGATGTAAGATTATATGTAATGGTATAATTCGAACCAATGAACTCAATGTAAAAACACTGAGATAACTTTAATCTTGATGAGAAAATAAATCATGAGTTTATAGTATGAGTAAATGTTTCTCTTAAGAAGCAATGACTTCGTTCAAAGCTTTCTGGGAGCCCTGTATTCTTTAATAGTTATCACATGTGGCCATTAAGATACAGACAGAAGGAAGAGATGTCACTCAGGGTAGAGCATGTGTCTGGCATGTGCGGAGCTTTGAGCCCAGCACTAAAATAGGATAAAACAAAACAAAAAAATAGGCTGAGCGCCAGCTGATGGTAAACAACAAACACCTACCTCTGAGCTAGAGCCAGTGGCTACAGCAAGCTGAATCCCTAGAATTTATTTACTGCCCTGTTTATTTCTTCCCAGACTCTTCTTCTATGAGATAAGAAACATTCTTGCTGTTTGAACCAGTAAAATGAAGTTTTATTTACTTCAAAACATTTTTTTTTATTTATTTGAGTGTGTGTGTGTGGACCCTAGAGACCAGAAGAGTGCGTTGGATCCCCCTGACGCTATAGTTACAGACAATTATGAGCTGCCCAGAGTGGGTGCTGAAAACTAAATTCAGACTCTCTACAAGAACAGCAAGTGCTCTTAACCAGAGAACCATCTCCCAACCCTAAGGTGAACTTTTTTTACCTGTAGTCACACAGACTAGGTCTGATACAGCTCCTGCCTGAGTCTCTTTAGTAGTGGAGCAAAGACAGTAAAATTAGCCTCAGAGAACTTACGTTGGTCAATGAAATAATACATTCAAAAATCCTTCACTGTGACTGCTTGAAGAAACTAAGTGAATCTGAGCCCCTTTGCTCTCCTTTCCTTCTCTCTCTTGGGGAAATTTCAATTTAAATATTAGTGAGATCGTTCCATAATTACAAAGGTATTCCTTATATCATCTGCTGAACCTGATGCTATCAATTTAGAGAGAATTATTGCATTAACCATGATTTTTCCTCCAATTTTTGTTATTGTTAAACCCCTCAAAAGGATTTTTTCCAGGAAATGATTTTCAAAGGGTCTGTGAGTGAAAACCTAAATTTGCACCACACGCGCAACAAAGAAAATGGCTGAGAAGACGATTCCCTTCAGTAAACAGCCCTGCCGCTGAAAGCCCAGCTGTGGCCCATTTTCCTTCCATGGTGATTTTTAAAAGAACTTGTTTTATTTGGGAAATGTCAAACTCACAGAAAAGCTGCAATGACAAAAAAATATATATAAAAATAAAGAAATTAAGGAGACTGAGAACACCTGGACATCCGTTACCCGGCTTAAACAGTTGTCAGCATGCTGCCCATCTGCTTCGTCCTCTCTGTCTCTAGACAGTTGGACAATACATATGGAAATACGCTTCCCATGCATACTAATTTCTCATGTTAGATTTCATGTTAGAATTCAACACTTGAAAAAGCAGACACCTGTATACGAGTTGTGCGTGGTACAAAATCCACGCTTTTATAAAGTAGAGTTAAAAAAATAAGCTTTCTCTCTTTCCCTATAGCTTAGACACGTAGGAATGAGACTTGAGAATTCATAATTCATTTATAATTTATGAAAGAATAAGTTGTGGTTTGAATCCAAAATGTCCCCACAGGCTCACATTTGGAAAGCTCAATCCCTAGCTAAGTAGCACTATTTTGGGAGGCTGTGGGACCTTCAAGAGATGGAGTCTGGTTGGAGAAAATGAGTCACTAGGCTCTGGCCTTACCAGGTTATTTCTGAACTCTGGTTTTGGTCCTGCTGTCTGCTTCCTTGTTCCTACCACATGGAACCTGCCACTGTGCATCCGCTATGCGTCTGCCATGCATCCTCCATGCATCCTCCCGTACATCACCCGTGTATCCGCTGTGCATCCGCTGTGCAACCGCTGTGCATCCATGCAGCCGCAGTGCACCCGCCGCGTGTGTGACTGCATGCCTTCCCCATTATGACGGACTGTAACTCTCTGAAATTATAAGCCAAAGTAAATCTTTTTGTCTGTGATTTTCAGGGAGTTTGTCACAGTAAAACAAAACAAAAAGAAACCTGACTAGTAGGGATAGCTGATACAAGAGAGGTAGGCTTTATACACGTGTGGTTTGTGGAAAGACTTCACCAGAGTTTGGAGCTATGGAAACCCCAGAATGAACACTGTAGCAGGTGCTTAGTGGGTGAGTGGCTGAGAGTTGAGGAGACTAGGGTGTCAGCAGATGTGTGGGGAGTAGAGTGTGCCCAGGAGCATTTGGACAGAAGCCAGGATTCTGCTAGGCATCAAACCAGGGACATTAGAGGAAAAAATGTCTACATTCTGCCCATGTCTTGGAAGTTTGAATGAAGTAGACTTCAAAAATAGAGGACTAACTTACTTGCTGGAGTAGATTTCCATGCTGCCCGGCAGTCAGCATGGTGGTGGCTGGCTTCCTTTTCCTCCACCCTTACCTGTTTCTTTATTTAACCTTTTATTAGCATATATTAGTTATACATAATAATGGTTTCATGTGAAATTTTCATACATATGCATAATATATTTTGGTTATACATTACCATATTGTGTTCCCCTCTTACTTTACTGATGCCCTTTCTTCTTCTTCTTCTTCTTCTTCTTCTTCTTCTTCTTCTTCTTCTTCTTCTTCTTCTTCT
>NW_021604594.1:12768598-12778211 GCF_004785775.1 Grammomys surdaster
TCTCTCTCTCTCTCTCTCTCTCTCTCTCTCTCTCTCTCTCTGTACGCCAATGGGTGTAATTATAGTTACTTGTAGAATGTGGATAAGAAACTATGTACAGGAGCACAGACAACTTGCCAATGGTTACACACTGGAGAAAATCCACCACTAGCTGCTTATAGCTCCTCAAGGGGGCATAGGGTCCTAGAGGCTGTGATGGTTTGTATATGCTCAGCCCAGGGAGTAGCACTATTAGAAGGTGTGGCCCTGTTGGAGTAGGTGTGTCACTGTGGGTGTGGGCTATAAGACCCTCACCCTAGAAGCCTGAAAGTCAGTCTTCCACTAGCATCCTTCAGATGAAGATGTAGAACTCTCAGCTCTACTTGCACCATGCCTGCCTAGATGCTGCCGTGCTCCTGCCTTGATGATAGTAGACTGAACCTCTGAATCTGTAAGCCAGCCCCAAATATATGTAGTCCTTCATAAGACTTGCCTTGATCATGATGTCTGTTCACAGCAGTAAGACAGAGGCCCTCTCCCTCCATGACAGAGTATTGTCAGGCCCCATCTGTTCTAGGTCCTGCTTAGGTGATACCCGCTGAGAAGTCAAGACTGTAAAAGCCATGTGGAGCCTAGAGGCCAGCCTTCCTCTGTCAACATGCCACCCCTTCCTCTAGCTCCTACTTTCTTCCCGCTCTCTCTTCTTTGATGTCCCTTGAGCCTCACAGAGCTGATGTCAGCGCCCCCTTTAGTGCTGTGCATTTGACATCTTTTCAGCACTTTGTGATCTACCCCCAAGCAAACCTGACAGCAACACTAATCTGTGAGCATAAGCAAAAAGCGTTTAGAAGGCAATTTGACAGGCACCTCACATAAATCCGTTTAGCAAAATAATAGCAGTCGCTTCCCCACTAAGACCTATTACCCGCCCCCCATCCCAGGGATGAGGTTTACAGGACCAGATGTGCAAGCCACCTTGGAAGGATCCTCAAATCCAATAAGAAGATGGCTGAGTACCCCACAGCTGTAGTGGCATTGACCAGCCAGTAGGCACATCTTGCCTGGCAGGTTGGTAGTATGTCCTCTGGGGTACACAACTGAGTGAGGCTAATTATTTATATTTATTTATTTATTTATTTATTTATTTGCCTGTACGTACATTTGTACAACAGAAAGGGCATTGGATCCTATGGGACTGCAGTTACAGATGATTGGGAGCCACCACGTGGGTGCTAGGAATTGAACTCAGGACTTCTGGAAGAGCAGTCAGTGCTCTTAACCACTGAGCCATCTCTCCAGCCCCTGAGTGGCTCTTGATGACAATCTCCTCCAGCAGCCTGCACAGCACTCCCTAGTGCTGTGTTAGCCATAGAGCTGGTTCCTTTTAGCCATATTGACAGTGAGACTTGGCAACAAAAAGGAGAGCAGAAGAGAGGGCGAAATGCACAGTTGGAAAGCACATGTGAACTTAAAGCCACAGGCAAAGCCAGTGCAGACAAAGCAGTAGGAGTTGTTAAGGAGTTAAGCGTCATTAAAAGGAAGCCTCTCACTTCACCCTGGGACAATAAGAAAGGAGCCTTGAGGGCTCCTGGACTAAAAATGCAAACTCATTTGAAAGACTTTCCTTTAAAAAGTGAGAGCCTCAGGGACTCCCAGCTTGCAAAGAGGGCGCCTAAAAAACTCTCTAGTAATGTGTTTTCCCAAGTGTCACAGGTATTCAGAGATCCACTATGGTCCACAGAACCTGGAATTGCCCACATGTAGCTGTTTTATAGGTGTGCTCGTTAGCGCTTTGTTGTTTGTTTGTTTGTTTGTCCCAACTTGACAAACTTGAGTGATCTGGAAAGAGGAATCCTTAATTGAGAAAATACCTCCGTATGATTGGTTTGTAGGAAAATCTGTAGGATATCTTTTTGATTAGTGATTGAGGTGGGAGGCCCTAGCCCACAGTGGGTGATCCCACCTCAGAGCTGGTAATCCTGTATAAGAAAGCAAACTGATAGAGCCATGGGGAACAAGCCAGTTCCTGCCTCTGGGTTCCTTCTTGAGTTCCTGCCTCAACTTCCTTTCGTGACAGACTGTAAGCGGTAAGGAGAAATAACCCTTTCCTCCCCAAGTTGCTTTTGGTCATGGTGTTTACCACAGCAACAGAAAGCAAACCAATACAGTAGGCACATATGCAAAATGCAAGTGTCCGTGGAGTCTTGGACCAAGATTCTAGAAAAAATCCTGCAAGACTAGGCAGTGTATAGCAAGGTCATGTTTCTTGCAGGGAATCCCTGCTATGTAAAGGTCTGGAAATGAAACCCAATTGTAATCAAGCCCCCTAAAGTGTTGGCAATTCCAATAATGAGGAGCATCTGCCCTAGTAAGTAAGCCGTAGCCACCAGGTAGGACTGGTCCAAGAGAAAGAACATGCATGCTCCAGGTGGCAGAGCTACAGGAGAGAGGCTACCTATACCTGGTCTCAGTCTTGCTCTCTGCTTCCTAGTCTAGAACAGCTAGCCTTTGCCACATGCTCCCACTGCCATGGACCAAGCCACTCTACTGTGCTTTCCTCTACATGACAGAGTTCAAACTTCGGAACCATGACCCAAATAAATTTTCCACCCATAAATTGTTTCTCTCGGGTATTTTGTCATAATGACACAGAAATTAATTTAATTTGAAGAGTCTGTCAATCCACTCTTTTTCCCCACTCCCATTAAAAGCTCTAGCCACTAAGGATGCTGGAGAGAAAAACAACAACAACAAAATGAATACAATCACAACTCAGGACAGCTAAGCAGGGCAAGGTTCTCTGGGGCTCAGGACCAAGACTCGGTTGTCCTAGGCCGAGCCTAGGAGGTTGTAGCAGGATATTTTCCTGCTACATTGTATTTGCAGTAGAGCTTGGTGATTGGGCAGTAGAAGAGGTAGGCGCGTGAGGAGTTGGGAGAAAAAGGGAGAGGAGGAGAGGAGAGAGAGGAAGCAACATGGAGAAAGAACCATGAATCTCTAGCAGTCCTGGGTAGCAATTTCTATCAAAAGGTTAGATATTGGATAACAATTCTAATTGGTTGGGCATCTTGTATATTGAGCATTTCCAAATACATAAATCTATTGGATAATCTTTAAGCATTAAGAGTCTTCATTCTACCAGGAAAGTTCTCTGCCTTAGCAGAGAACCGTGAGGATGACTGAGTTGGCCAAAGAGTCATGCTTTGGGGCATTGTCTCCATGGAGCTGACTGGCAGCCACAGCAGCCATGCTGTCTCCTGGGTGCTAGGGCCAGCGCTTCTAGCTAGCCGGAGCAGCTGTCAGAGCGGGAACAGCATGAACATGGCCCAGAACAAGCTGGACAGAGCACCGATTTTTAAGGATTTCCTGTTTCAGAGGTAAGGGGGTGGGGGAGTGTGGGGAAAACATATTCAGAGTCTCAAATCTGTCCTCTCACCATATGATGGGGATGGTGGTGTGGAGACATGGGATCTCAGGCTGTCTAATTCTGTGACATTCAAAATGTAAGAGACAAGAGTTCTCCAAATGTAGTCCTGTAGAGTAGGGTAGCCTGAACTCAACTGTTCTATTGCAGATTGTTTAGGAAACAATGTTGGATGAAGATGATTTTAAACTTCCCATGTTCTTGATTCCTTTGCGAGAAGTAGGGACTGATAAATACTTAGCTCCTGTTACAATACTGTAGAAAAGCAACATAAAGCTGCAAGATTCCTTTTAAATACTATGCTGTTTTACCCAAACTACAAACTAAGAAACTGACTCTGTGTGTGCATGTATGTGGTGTGTGTGTGTGTGTGTGTGTGTGTAGTTAACTTTAGGTACCATTCATTTTTGTTTTTTAGATAGGGTTTCTCACTGGCCTAGAATTCACCCAGCTGGAGATCTGTCAGTCTCCTCCGCTCAGAGAGCTGAGATAACCAAAGTGTCCCATTGTACTTAGCTAGAATTCAGGTCCTCTCTGTTTGCAAAGGCAGGCACCCTACTGATGACATTATTCCTCCACTGCAGCTCCTCTTTTCCCACTTTCCTTTTAAGAAAGCATTACTTTGGCCAGACACATGTCATCATGAACACGAGAAGCTAAGTAAGACTTGGCAGCGGCAGAGGAGAAGAGTGGTCCTTAAGCTTCCATTGCATGTGATGAAAATTTCTACCAAATCCCTGTAGCTGGGCAGCTGCTAAAAGCACGAGCCTTTTGTTTGTGTTAAGCACTAGAGAGACACCAGCATCTCTTACAATCTTCTAGACAGTCTATCATACAAGAGACGAGAGTGGTTGATTTCATCAGCCAGTGCAAAAACACGCCTCGAGAGGAATCTTCTGGAAGGGAAAATCAGGGTCTGGACAAGCTTCCTGCAAGCAGACAAGTAGAAGCCTAGTGGAGACAAGGATTTGCTTTTCAAATGTTAATGAGTGTTCTTAATCAGATAAAGGTGGCTTTCACCAACTTCTGCACCCACTCACTCTGGTTTGAGGCTGGACTAGGCTGGTGTACACTTGATTAAACAGAGCCAGGATCTAATCCTGGGCAGCTCTGGCATTTTTCTCTTTTAGATCATTAGGAGGATTGTAAATGAAACAGATTTAGAAAATATAAATCTCCCATTTTCTCCAGTTCCAATTTGCCCAAAGGATCCAATACTTAGCTGGAAAACAAACAAAAAAATGGTGTCTATCAGAGCACATAAAAAGAGGAGGAAGAGTGGAAAAAGTGAGGAAGAGAAGGAGGAAGAAGAGAGGGAGGAAGGGATAGATAGATAGATAGATAGATGATAGATAGATAGATAGATAGATAGATAGATAGATAGATAGATAGACTGAGAGACTGAGGGAAATCCGGGCCATCTGTAGACAGTACAACCTGGGGTGTCTTCTTTAGCAGCTCTGTCCTGGAGGCCCTAAGATGCTGGATTTCAAGTCCTTGAGAAGAAAACAAAAACAAACAAACAAACAAACAAACAAAACAGGCTCAATATGAAGCAGGAGGGGCCCTGTGGCCTGTAGGCCTGCAGAGCACACCCCATCCCCAGACCTCCCACCCCTCCACTCCTCTAGTGTAGGAGATCTCTGGCAGTCTCCTCCACTCCTCCCCAAGTGGCCACAGGGCTTTAGCTACATATATCCTCCGTACAGGAGAAAAGTCCAGGGAAGCCTCAGCTTCAGCAAGGCTGTGAGAACACAAATCCCAGACAGGATCGACAGCACATATTTTGATTCTTTATTTTCCCTGAGTATTTTCTAGAGATATATCTATTAAAATCTAAGTTAGGGTCTCTTAGAACTTAGAATAAAATAAAATACATAAAACAACCCCCCCCCCAAAAAAAAACCGTGCCAGAATGGAAGAAAACAACGGCTGTCGAGAGAACAAAGAAAAACCACTGCCTATTCCAGCTTCTTCAGCTCACTGCAACTTTTAAAAATTTTGAATCAGGGTCTTATGTAGCCCAGGTTGGCTCCAAACTCATTATATAGGGAAGGCTAACATTGTACAACTGAACCTCCTAAATGCAAGGATTGCAGGTGTGTGCCACTGTACCTGGTTTGGCATAGCTACTTCTGGAAGCATTTGTTACAATTGCATCTACCTCTTAAACTTTCGCTTGTCATGTAAGGGCCTATAATTTGCCGAAGAATGATGCCCCAAACTCAAATAGTATGCAAATACAAAGAGTGTATTTTATTCTACAGAAGTCCAGCATGCTGGGGTCTCCCATTACCAAGATGGAGATACCCCAGTGAGCTCACAGATCTGATTTAAAGCACATTAGGGAAATGTCAGGGCAGGGTAGATCTCTAGGGATATTCCAGAACCATTGCTGAGGCATCAGGGCTGGAAACTGTTGCTGAGGAAGTCTGGAAACTGCTGCTGATCCTCTGACCTTGTCTCAGGCCAGGTGGAGAGGCAACTTCTGAGGACAGGGAAGTTTCTGACTGGCTGCCCGAAGTCTGGTTTTTGTTGTTGTTGTTTTTCGATAACTGACTTGCCTGGACTTGCCCAGTACTTAGAAATAGAGATTTAGGCCTAATCTTCTGAACTGCCAATTTGAAGCCTGTCATGGACTCAGACTAACCTATCTCAGTCATAAGTGAGTTGCATCGACTTTTAAAAAACCCAATGCATATTAATATTAAGGAAAAACTATTCAATCGGTAGGAAACCTGAGGCAAATTTGGCTTTACCCGCTGTCCAGTAGATCTGCCAATAAAGTTGCTCCCAGTTTAAGGAGCATGGGTAAGGACACAGAGTGGGGGGAGGACAATGAGATTCCCCCATGCACCACCTGAGGGGCAAAGAGCTTTGCATAAGTGTCTCCATGAAACAAAGAGAAAGACTCCTATATCTGATGTGCCTTCATGGACTTCAGGCACAGTGTTGCACTGGAGACTCTTCCCTCCAATTATATAAGCATTTTGTTCCATAAGACCCTGTACCTCGAACGAGGGGAAACACAGATCCCCTAACAATGATGTGCTAATGAGAGAGTGGAGTGTGGGTGTGTGTATGCATGTGAACATACAAGCTCCCCTCCCCTGCCTCCTACAAGAAGGTAATACTAGCACCCTGGGCATGGAAATAGGACCAGGATATTTTCTATAGCTTATATTATACAGCTCATGTGAAAAGTACAGTAATCCAAGCCTTACAACCAGAGCTACGGCTCCCTCCCATGACCTGTCCTTTTGGACTGTAGCTTCTTTTGAGTATATAATAGTACGCATGTACTGCTCTTGATTTATTTTTTAAAAGAAATCACTGTTGTCTTTATAAAAGACTATGACCCTTCTTCCTATTTTGCCTCTCTCTCTCTCTCTCTCTCTCTCTCTCTCTCTCTCTCTCTTTCTTTCTGCTCTCTCAAGGAAGATATATTAGCTGGAGGCTGAAGAAATGACTCATCAATTAAGAACACTGACTACTTTTTCAAAGATCCTGATTTCAATTCCCAGCAACCACATGGTGCTTCGCAACTGTTTGTAATGGGAGCCAATGCCCTCTCCTGATGTGTCTGAAGACAGTGGCAGTGTACTCACATACATACAATAAATAAATAAATCTTTAAAAAAATAGTTAAGGGGGAGACAGGTGTGATGGCACACACTTTTAATCCCAGTACTTGGCAGGCAGAGGCAGACAGGATCTCTTTGAGTGACAGGCCAGCCTGGTCTACAAATCAAGTTCCAGGACAGCCAGGACTGATACACAGAGAAACTCTGTCTTAAAAAAAACAAAAGCCAACCAACCAACCAACCAACCAAACAGAGAGATATATTAATCGTTTGGGGTTAAATCAACAGGCTCTAAAGATAAAACACACTGTCATGTCCCTTTCTTTGTCTTCTGGTCCCTAAGGTTGCAGCTTGAAGCCCCATGTCATCCCAGGACCTAGTCTTTGAATGGAGGGTTTGAACGATGGATTTTTGTCTCCCTAGGGAGGTGATTTTGGTCTTTGCATCCACAGCTTTGAAGTGTCGAACGGTGGGAACTGCTGTGGATCTTTCCAAACCCACAGGAAGTTTTCTGGTATCACTTCCTCACTTTTCCCTTCTTTTGTGTCTTTCTGGGATTCCTGGCTGTGAATCTTAGCCTTTTTGGATCAATTCTTTCATTTTACTGTCACTTCTTCACTCTTGGTCATTCCTCATTTTTTGTTAATTTTCCTGCAAGGCGGTCCCACTCTGTTCATTTACAAGTTCTTCTATTTTTAACATCTCTAGGCTCTTCTTCCTTGCTCTTTGATGGTCCCTGAATCAAAGCATGCCTCTTTTGATTAATGGGTATCTCTTATCTCTCTAAGAATATTAAATATGTTCTGTGCATGTGCTTGCAAAGTTTTATTCTGTTGCCAGCATCATTCCCATTTCTCCTAAATCTCCTTTTCCCCCACTTGAATGGCCTGAGCCTTTTTCATGTTGGAAGTTTTCCTCCAGAATCGGGTGCTGATGTCTAAAAGCAGCCCATTCATAGTGAGTCCTAAGATCCAAACTGTGGATTTAAGTCCTGACTGTAGATTGCTGTCAGGCGTTGTGTGCAGACTTGTCAGCTGGGAGACCAAATTGGCTGCAACTTGGTGGTGAAGCAGGCTTTTCAGGTGGGACATTGAAGTGGTCTTTTCTTTCTGTCTCTTGGTTCTCCCAGGGCAAAATCCTTGCCTTCTGCTTGTAGGATATACACTTAGGTGCAGTGACCATCCAGCCATCAGCCACAAGGACTTTTCAGTGAAAGCCACCACCTCACTCCTGTTCCCCTCTGTGTATCCTGAGGAAATGCCCAGAGCTCTTAGGGATCAGTATCTCTGAGAAAAACTTCCAACTTTATTCAAGCAGATGGCAGAGGAAGGGATCCAGACCCCTAAGCAACTGGCTAGCTTTAGGTTGTCAGCTTCTTCCAGTGTGCTGTAGCACAAGGGACCACAGAATATCAGCCCTTCTGGGTTTTTGCTGAGGGTGGTTCACTTGGCCTTGGGAGTGTTCCACAGGCAAAGCCAGCCACCACCTCTCCATCTGCTCTGCATCTGCCTAAACAGAACAGACAACTCAAACTCTGCACGACTCCTGCCAGTGCATCTGATTTCACGCATTTATATCCATTCCCTTGCTGTTGGAATCTCTATTCAGAATTTGGAACAGACAGGCTTAAGTCTTCCACATTTAACCAAAAACCCTTCTCACGATGTAGATTTTATATTTGCTCTGCAGAAGTCTTCTTGCTTGGAGTTCATGAAATTCTCTGAGTTCATAAAGGTAGAAGGTTCTGACCTTAGCTCTGCCAGGTATTGGATATGTGACCTTGGGCTAACTAATTCACCCCCCTGGACCTTGTTTCCTCAAGTATTAAGTTGTTTTGGGTAAACTTGTAATAGTTAGTCTTTGTTACCGATATTTGAATCACCTAGGAAACTCACCTCTAGTTTGTCTGAGAATCTGGGTGTGTCTGTAAAGCCCAAGAAATTTAGCTAAAAAAGGAAGATTCCGAATCTAGGCAGCTCCATCTCAGTGCCTTGAATCCCAAACGAGAGAGTTAGAGATAGATAGATGGATGGATGGATGGATGGATGGATGGATGGATAGATAGATAGATAGATAGATGATAAATAGACAGGGAGAGACAGAGACAGACAGGGACAGAAAGAGACAGACAGGGACAGAAAGAGAGAGAGAGAGAGAGAGAGAGAGAGAGGGAGAGGGAGAGGGAGAGGGAGAGGGAGAGGGAGAGGGAGAAGAGAAGAGAAGAGGAGAGGTAGCAGAAGACCAGCATTCATCAGGCTGAATCACACTGTTGTTTCCTAACCACAGACAGCAGACACAATGTTGTCGATGGTCTTACACCCTCTTTGTGACACAATGGTACTTATGGTCTCACCTCCTCATTGCAGATACAATGTTACCTGCAGTCTTATATCCTCATTGTAGATACAATGTTGCCTGAGGTCTCACATCCTCATTGCAGATACAATGTTGCCTGAGGTCTCACAGTCTCATTGCAGATACAATGTTGCCTGAGGTCTCACATTCTCATTGCAGATACAATGGTACCCAGGGCCTCATATCCTCATTGCAGATACAATGTTGCCTGAGGTCTCACATCCTCAGTGCAGATACAATGTTGCCTGAGGTCTCACATCCTCAGTGCAGA